>NW_027649832.1:600000-816476 GCF_965287045.1 Carcharhinus amblyrhynchos | reverse complement strand
GAAGGAGGGGGGAAAGGGAAGGAGGGGGGAAAGGGAAGGAGGGGGGAAAGGGAAGGAGGGAAGGAGGGACAAGGGGGGAACGGGCGGTGGTGGAAGTGGGGACTGGGGAGGGGGAAAGTGGGGGCGGGGGGGAGGGTGGCTGGGGGGGAAGTGGGGAGGGGTGGGGGCCTCGGTAGAGTGCTCTTTTGAAGAGTTTGTGCAGACTCAAATAGGGTGAATGGCTTCCTTCTCTCGAAGCGAGAACCAAAAATTAATATATTTTTGATATTCAATGTCCCAAACGATTAAGGTAAGCATGCCGTAAGCTTTCTTGATACCTTATCCACCTGTGTTGCCACTTTCAATGGTTGGTGGACATGTATGCCAGATCACTCTGTCTATCAATACCCCCCAAGGGTTGTTGCAGAAGAAAGCTCACCAGTACCTTCTCAAGGGCAATTTTGGGTGGGCAGTAAGTACTAGTCTCGTGAGTGACACCCACATACTGTATATTACTGAGAAAGCACAATTTTGGAGGAATAGACTCTCCAGTTTTCAAAACAGTAAAATACCATGTGCTTCCCAGGAAAATGCCCTTTCTTGATTAGTTCCTCTCCAGGACACACCCAAGTCTGGCACTTCTGTTTCACAGTGCAAGGGACCCCAGATTTGATTCCTGGCTTGGGTCACTGTGTGGAGGCTGCACGTTCTCCCCATGTCTGTATGGGTTTCCTCCGACAGTTTGAAAAGTCGCTGGTTAGGTGCTTTGACCTGAACAGGTGCCGGACTCTGGCAACAAGGGGAATTTCAGTGATTTCACTGCTGTCTGTAAACCTACTACTGCCTAATGAACTTTAACTTTACAATGGCTCAAAGTGGCAGCTCATAATGACTTCCTGTAGAGCAATTCGGGATGGACAATAAATGCTGTTATAACCAATCACACTGACATTCTGTAATAATCAATCAAAATAAAGCAGGAAAACTACAAAACACTTGGTCTGACACCAACAGTAAATCAAAGTCCATCAAACTCCATGCGGTGGATCCTATTCTATCTTCAAATTCTTCCCAATTCTGATACAAACTTTCAATGATACACAGTTCCAAAATCATTTAAAATAATTTATTTTATTAAATAAATATTATAATAGCATTACAAACTAAAGTTATAACTGTTATAAATTTCAAAATTAATCAATCATTCTTATTCTTCCTCTTCGCCCTTTCTGTCCAGTGAGGCTGAATCCACGCCCACTTCTTCATAATCCTTCTCCAGTGAGGCCATGTCCTCCCGTGCATCCTGGAATTCCCCTTCCTCCAGCCCTTCCCCCACGTACCAGTGGACAAAGGCTCGCTTGGCGTACATCTTATCAAATTTGAGGTTCAGGCGGGTCCAAGCCAAGGAAATTGAGGTGGTGTTGCTCAGCATACAGAGGGCCCGTTGCACCTTTGCCAGATCACCACCTGGTACCACCGTCGGGGGCTGGTAGTTGATGCCAACCTGTTGGAGAGAAGCAAATTTGTTCGATTTAAATTAGGATGCAGAAGAAAATGGGGATTCTTGAATGCCCATCTCATCTCAGAAGGCTGGTTTTATCAAAAATTTCCTGTTTTTCACTGTACAAACAGACATCTACTCATTTCCCCAGGTTAAATGTTGAGTTCCTAATGGAATATTACTATGCAATAAAACTGCATTGAAAAGGAAACAAACTGAGTTTAACTGCACACTGACATGGACTGTCAGGAAACCTTTTGCCTGTTTCAATGTTCCTGGAGGATCTTGCATTCTAGATTAAAATCAAGGGTCAAACCTGGGAGAATGGCCCTTTCAAACCCCCCTGAGAGAGATTCTCATTAGCACAGGGATGGGAATAATTTGTACAATTACTGTTCCTGGAAGGAAAACCATCTTTCAATTGAAGTGAGCTAAACATTGGCACAATCCATGTTTCCCTGGACCACATGGACCGGTCACAAAAGCCACACATTTACCTTGAACCCAGTCGGACACCAATCAACAAATGAGATTGAACGCTTAGTCTTGATGGTGGCAATGGCGGCGTTGACATCCTTGGGCACCACATCTCCTCGGTACAGCATGCAGCACGCCATGTACTTGCCCTGGCGGGGGTCACACTTCACCATCTGGTTGGCTGGTTCAAAGCAGGCGTTGGTGATCTCCGACACCGAGAGTTGTTCATGGAAAGCTTTCTCAGCTGATATCAGGGGGGAGAAGGTCACCAGAGGGAAGTGAATGCGGGGATAGGGGACCAGGTTAGTCTGGAACTCAGTCAGGTCCACGTTTAGGGCACCGTCGAACCGGAGTGAGGCCGTGATGGACGACACTACCTGTGCAATCAGACGGTTGAGGTTGGTGTAAGTTGGCCTCTCGATGTCAAGGTTACGCCGACAGATATCGTAAATGGCCTCATTGTCCACCATGAAGGCACAGTCAGAGTGCTCCAGGGTGCAGTGGGTGACGAGCACAGCATTATATGGCTCAACCACCGCGGTGGAAATCTGGGGAGCAGGGTAAACGGAAAACTCCAGCTTGGCTTTTTTGCCATAGTCGACGGAGAGTCTCTCCATCAGGAGGGAGGTAAAACCCGAGCCAGTGCCACCCCCAAAACTGTGGAAGATGAGGAAACCCTGCAGTCCTGTGCACAGATCAGCCTGTGGGGGAAAAGACACAACACATTAAACAGGAAGTAGCAAATGGAATCTATGTTAAAAGGACAGAGGAATCAAACATGAGGGAATCTTCTCAGGATTTCTGTTCATATAGTGTGCAGTGGGTGCACCACAATAATGGACAATGGAGGAGACTGAGGGGACAAGACGAACCAATTTAGAGTGTGTCAATATTAGAGACATTAGTAATTTCGAAATCATTGGCTGTAGTGTGACCATTGTAGTTTGAAGGTATAGGTGGAGTTTCAATATTTGTGCTAAAATGATAGAAACTATTTGAATAAAAAAGTGCTATTGGAAACCATCTAGATTTTAATTATAGAGCTTTAATTGAGAGACTACTAAAGTATTAATTTATTAAAAAAGAAATGTTCGAAAGGCTGGCAAACAAATGTTTAAATAAACAAGTAGCTTTCTTACTTTCCACACTAAGGGACATAATGAGATATAGTTTGAGAACAAGTTTTCTTATAGCTTAGATGCTGTGCCCAATAAGCTTTACTATTGTGGAACACTGTGCAGTTTTGGTGTCCTGATTGGAGGGAGGATGTCCTTGCTATAGTGGAAGTACAGCAAAAGGTCTCCAGGTGGATTCCGGGGATGGCAGGTCTGTCATATGAGAGACTAAATTGGTTAGAATTATATTCCCTGGAGTTAAGAGTGAGGGAATCTCAAAACTGATAAAATTACAGGGTAGATTCAGAAAGAAATGTCCAATGGTGGAGGAGTCCAAAACTAGGGGTCATAGTTTGAGGATAAGGAGTAAACCTATTAGAACTGAGGTGAGGAAAAATTTCTTCACCCAGAGGGTGGTGAATGTGTGGAATTCACTTCCACCAAATGTAGTGGAGGCCAAAACATTGCCCAATTTCAAGAAGAAATTGGATATAGCTCTAGGGGTTAAAGGGATCAAGGGATATTGGGGAGGGGGGGGGGGAGGTGTGGAAATCAGGATGTTGGAATTCAGTGATCAGCCAGGATGAAAATGAATGGCAGATCAGGCTCGATGGGCCAAACAGCCTACTTCTGCTTCTAGTTTCTATGAATCAAAATGTTAGCTCTTATTGACATGTTATAGACTAATTGTTATTTTGCAACAATTATGGAAGGTGGGGATTCAACAATTTATGACATAATAAACATGTTTCCAGAAGCCATTTTTGGTACAGAGATCTAAAAAGAAATAAAATAAAAAGGCTGGCAGCATTTGAAGAGAGGGAATGGAATCAACACCGAGTCTGAGAGACCTTGAAGGAGGAGAATTTAATCGTAATTATGGGATCTAAGCAGCTAATATTTTAATCTAATTTTCTTGAAAAATAAAACGCAAAGCTAATGAGGGCAATAGACGTTATTAAATGTTAATTGTTAACTTTGTCAGTAACTCACTGTATCCCAAGGTTTTCTTACATCAGAGAATTGACTAAAAAACATGAAACTCATGTACAATGCAATTTGAACCTGGTACAGTATGAAACCATCCATTGTTTAAGAGAAAAAAAATCATATACATTTCTATTCGAGATCAAGGCGAATACTGCCAGGTGTATGGGTCCACATCCAGCAGAAACAGGTTCTAACCTTCTTGCAAAATGCTGAATAAGTTAAAAGTATAGTTTTCTATTGCTAAGCAACAAGGGAACCATTTTTTATTTCGGAGTCCCGATAGTTGAACTGAGAAATGACAAATTTAAAGTGTCAGATTATAATTCGATTTGAGAATTTATCGTCATGAATAGATTGACAAGTTAAATGTTAAGTGAGATCATGTTAAGTTAATTGCTGGGCTGTATAAGATAACCAAATCGTATACTTGTTCAAGTTTTTGGTAGGAAAGTGGAGATCTGCGGAGGAAACGGAGGTGCTATCGCATCACCATTCGGCCAAAGTATTGTATTTGTCTAATGTCTGTCTTTTGTTCTTTGTATTGTTTGCATATTTTGTAACAAAACTAGTTTTGGAAATAAATGTTATTATGCTTTAAATCTGAGTTTCATTTACTTTTCAGTATTTTTAAATTAATCTGGCCACCGAAAACAGAATTCCCCACTTCAAACATGTTGAGAGACGCATTGAGGTAAAGGAAGTAGAGGGAGTTGTAATGTTTACAGAAAGTTTTTGAAAATGTGTTGGTTTGTTTCATTCAAGTTTTCAGAGCGGTCACTACATGTCCAGCTTTGGCGAAGTGTGGTGAGAACTCTATTCAATGGTCTATTCAATGGCCTTCCCTTACTGTTAATTAACAATTTGTTTTTTTTTAATCTTTGTTACCATTTAATGGTTAATTTAATTTCTGAATTCACCTTTTAAAATGTCCTTTCCTGCCACTTGGTTAAGTTTCTCGAAACTGGTGTGACTTGCGAATGGAGGTTATTGCAAACAAATTAACTCCATAAATCTTAGTTCAAATGAATCCAAGTTGTCAGTGGGAAGTGGGAGCAGGACCCCGGACATTTCACATTGCACAGCAATGCAGGGTGATTTTTTAAACAGAATTTTACAATAGGCCAGGTACTTTCTTGGGAATTTTGCAAAGTTTGTAGTCACAGGTTTGAAACAACACAAGGTGTTCGCACTAGAGAAGGTATATTGGAGCCTGTAAATGAACGCACTGGGTTTAAATCAGGAGGGTTAGGGAAAGGATAGGAAACAGAGCAATTTATCGACACGTGCCAGCCACGGGGTTGACTTATTTACCGGAACCTCATACCCAGGAAACATCCCGATTAATTTCAGAGCAGGGATATCCCTTCTCACTAAGCTGATGGAACTTACCACCTTCCGGACACGATCTAAGACCAGGTCCACAATCTCCTTGCCCACAGAGCAGTGGCCCCGTGCGTAGTTATTAGCCGCATCCTCCTTGCCGGTGATGAGCTGCTCGGGGTGAAAGAGCTGTCGGTAGGTGCCGGTACGGACTTCATCTGGGGGAGACAGGGAACAGAGATTTGACCAACAAGAACTCAGAGACTGAAGGAAATATTTCAATCAGATCCCTGACTGACCAACCCAGCAACAATCTCTTCTCTTACCAATCACAGTTGGCTCCAGATCTATAAACACAGCTCGGGGAACGTGTTTACCAGCCCCTGTCTCATTGAAGAAGGTGTTGAAGGAGTCATCACCACCTCCGATGGTCTTGTCACTGGGCATCTGTCCATCCGGCTGGATCCCATGTTCCAGACAATACAGCTCCCAGCAAGCGTTACCGATCTGAACACCGGCCTGGCCAATGTGGATTGAGAGACACTCGCGCTAAAGAGGGGACAGAGATAATTATTATACAGGATTGAGAGTTTTACAGTTCACATTCAGTATGATGATAGATGGAGAAGGGGGAATGAGGGATATTAAACATTCCCTTCCTCTATCCGAATTCCAGCTACTCCCCATGGATTTTCTATTCTATTGGGATCCTCTGTCCAGGGAGATCCACCAGATCCTGGAAAGTCCCAAGCTCTGAGTCCACTCTGTGATATCCCGGGATTTCTGCAGCACCGGAATCACAGACAGAGTCATCCCTGTCCCAGTGACCGTGACTCCTGTCCCTCCAGATCCCATCTCCCGAGTGAGCACTGCTTGCCTATGGGACACATTCCATTCGCCATGACTCAATGCTCCCTTACCATGATGTCCTTCTATTCTCACAGCTCCTGCCAATGAGTTGCGGAGTTTCCCGCTCGCGCTATTTATACCCAGTTCTACGGAGCCAACACGATCTCTGATTGGTCCCTGAGAACAAAGGGATCCGGTTGCTTCGGGAAACGTCAACACAAAATGGAACGTTGGTTCAAGGCTCTGATTCGTTGCTGTGTGTAATGGGAGGGACTATTTCATGGTCACAATTGATTAGGGGAGGGGCATTAGACAACCAGAGCTTCCTCTATTAGTCTCCAATCCCAAAGAGACAGACAGAACCTTTCATTCAGACCTCATGAGACCCATTTATCAAAGTCCCAATAATCAGACCCGAGTTAAAACCATTTCAAAACCTTCCTCTGAATAGGCCCTGTCTGTCCCTGATATAGTAAAAAGTCTGACAACACCAGGTTTTAGTCCAACCTATTTATTTGATAATATACTCACTAGCTTTCGGGGTTACCCCCTTCGTCAGGTGAATGGAGAGTTCTGGCCTCAGACAGAGCATATAAAGCACAGACAGTTTAGAGATTACTGATTAAAATGCGAATCCTTACACCTAACCTGCTGTTCAAGACCTGAAGTGGCTGATAATGTGAGTGGAAGGAGCACTGATCACAGTTCACAAACTGTGATCACAAACTGTTCACAAACAAACAGTTCACAAACTGTGATCAGTGCTCCTTCCACTCACATTATCAGCCACTTCAGGTCTTGAACAGCAGGTTAGGTGTAAGGATTCGCATTTTAATCAGTAATCTCTAAACTGTCTGTGCTTTATATGCTCTGTCTGAGGCCAGAACTCTCCATTCACCTGACGAAGGGGGTAACCCCGAAAGCTAGTGAGTATATTATCAAATAAATAGGTTGGACTAAAACCTGGTGTTGTCAGACTTTTTACTGTGTTTACGCCAGTCCAACGCCGGCATACCCACATCATGTCCCTGATATATCCAGCAATCATCCATCAGATCATTTGACCAGTTAATACCAGAAAACTATTTCTTAAATTTGCAATCAATCCAATCAGAATCCATCAGAACCCACGCAACAGGCACAATTTAATGGAGCGCAATCCATCTGACATTTACTCACTTTCCCGCACCCCTTTCCCCATCCAGATCAACATCTGTCAGGTTGTATCTGTCAAATCCTGGTTGACCATCCACGCAGATCGCAATTACCATAGTATCAGTCACCTCAGACCTATGCAACACATTACCCTCTGCCTAAATCCCCTCTAAATGCTGACTGCTGCCCACATCCGTCATACTGCAATATCCTATTAATCCGATTATATTAGACACTAACCATCTACTACCTTCCAGCAGACGCTCATTTATCAAGACCCAACTAAGAACATAAGAACATAAGAACTAGGAGCAGGAGTAGGCCATCCAGCCCTTCGAGCCTGCCCCGCCATTCAATAAGATCATGGCTGATCTGTCGTGGCTCAGTTCCACATTCCCACCCTCTCCCCATAACCCTTAATCCCCTCGCTTATCAAAAACCCATCAACCTGCGTCTTAAAAATATTTAGTGAGGCAGCCTCCACCACTTCAACTGGCAGAGAATTCCAGAGATTCACCACCCTTTGAGTGAAGAAGTTCCTCCTCAACTCTGTTCTAAACCGCGCCCCCCCCCCACTTTATCTTGAGGCTGTGCCCCCGAGCCCTACTGTCCTTTGAGCAGGAAGAGTCTCTCCACCTCTATCTTATCCATCCCATTCATCATCTTATATGTCTCAATGAGATCTCCCCTCATTCCCAAAATATCCTTGCGTAAGCGCGGCAACCAAAACTGCACACAGTACTCCAGCTGTGGCCTCACCAATGCCCTATACAGCCCCAGCAAGACCTCCCTACTTTTATATTCAATCCCCCTTGGTATGAAGGCCAGCATCCCATTCGCCTTCCTGACCACCTGCTGGACCTGCAGGCTGGGTTTTTGCAACTCATGCACAAGGACCCCGAGGTCCCTCTGCACCGTCGCCTGCTGCAGTTTTTCACCATGTAAGTAATAGTCCTTCCTACCATTATTCCTACCAAAGGTGGACCACCTCGCACTTGCCAACATTAAATTCCATTTGCCAGTTCCTGGCCCATTCACCCAGCCTATCTAGATCCTTCTGCCAGAGTCTGTCAGTTAGGTCCAGTTATCAGCTTCCTATCACTGTGAATGTGTTAGAAATCGTTAACTGCACACACTCCACACGCCAGCACTGCACCTTTCTTCCCACACATCTCACCATTCAAAAAAAAAAATCAGCAGACCAGCCCCACCCTGCCAAACCACTAAGAATTTCTGATTACTTACTCACATGTAACTGACACTCACCTCCGAGATTTCCTTCCATCAGAACTTCGGCTATCAGACAAAGTTTTATTTTATCTTCATGGTTTGTTCGCTGTCAAAGTGCCATTTGCTCAGGACACCACTTGTCTCATTCTGTCCATGAGAAATCTCTGTTGGATCCAGTGTATCAGTTCCATCTGTCAAATGTCCAACAGCTGAAACATAACTTCTTGTCCCTTTGGCATCAGATCTCCACCTACCTGTTCTTGGTGTGTCACGGTGAATCTTTCAGACATACGGCTTCCAGGCGCAAATTATTGAAGCCCCAATCACTCCTTTATCCTCCCCTTCAGTCCTCCATGAATCACACACTCACCGTCCAGTTTCTCATCCACCCAGCCCCAACCCAAACCCAATGGATTGTACGTGTTAGTTACCCCATAGAACTCAACTGTCTCATTGCCACCTACCAGCCCCTCATTCTAAGAACACAGAGATAAGATTCCCACGCTGATATCCACATCTGTCAAAAGCAAGGTTCACATATACATCCGCCACCCCACATCAAGTCTTTCTCGACCAGTTCCCATCTTGGAACCAGCCTCCCATCCATTGACTCTGTCTACACTCCCCACTGCCTCGGCAAAGCAGTCAGCGTAATTAAGGACCCCACGCACCCTGGACATTCTTTCTTCCACCTTCTTCTGTCGGGAAAAAGATGCAAAAGCCTGATTTCACGTACCAACCGATTCAAGAACAGCTTCTTCCCTGCTGTTGTTTGGTCCATTTGAATGGACCTACCCTGCATTAAGTTGATCTTTCTCTACACCCTAGCTATGACTGTAACAATACATTCTGCACTCTCTCCTTCTCTATGAATGGTATGCTTTGTCTGCATGGAGGGCAAGAAACAATACTTTTCACTGCATACTAATACATGTGACAATAATAAATCAAATCAAAGTTACAGATTGGAGAGATCCCATCTACCAAATTCACTTATTTCAGTTAAGATCGAACCATACTTTCTCCACTTACCAGAAAACAATCCCTCAGACATCATTTACGCTTATTATGATGGATAATATTAATTTGCTTCAGGCTTCGATTTATGATTCCCCATCTATCAGGCACCACCTGACTTGCTTCCCCTGATAAACAGACACTCATCTTCTACACCAGAATGCCTTAACAGTCAGGGGCGAAACTGTCAGAGTTTCATTAACCAGCTCTATCGACCAAATGGGCATCACATTAGCATCAATTTCCAACAAAGTCACAATTGACAGATTCCCAACTCTGAAAGAGAAACCTCTCAACTCAAAGCAACATTTACCGGAAACAATCTATCAGATCCCCTTTTAGCAGACACTCCCCTGTTATCGGATCTTCACACATCATTCACTCATTTATTGGAATCCCATCAATAAAACACAGTCATAATTCATTAGGCAGTATCTATCAGCTCACATATCTTATGACTATTTTTGTAAGATTTACATGAACTACAATGCTACTCTACAACAATCATGACCTCATCCATCAGATCCTGACTGGTCAGAGTCCCTGTGGGAAAGGGCCAGTCAAGTGGAAGCCCATTTGTCAGAGCATAACCCTTGTTCTACTCAACTATCAGATCCCATCATTCTGCTACACGTACAGCACATACTCGGCCTTTAGACGGCCATCTACTTGACAAACAAATATTGAAATACCATCCATCAGTTCCATCTTATCAAATACCATGTTTAAACTCTGTATTTCCGACTTATGGTTATGAATGGACCTAACTTGCATTCAATTGATCTTTCTCTACACCCCAGCTATGACTGTAACACTACATTCTGCACTCTCTCCTTTCCTTCTCTATAAACGGTATGCTTTGTCTGCATAGCGTGCAAGAAACAATACTTTTCACTATGCGCTAATACATAATAAATCAAATCAAAGCTACAGATGAGAGAGATCCCATCTATCAAATTCACTTATTTCAGAAGAGATTAGACAGTTGAATTACAATTTATATACGCTTAGAAACATAGCAAATGGGAACCGAAGTCTGACATTCTGCCTTTCGAGGCTGCTTCCCCATTCACTATGATCACGTCTGATATTGGAATTTAATAGCCCAATCCCAACCCAACTTCTCCCCATATCCTTCTCAACACCTTCATCCCTAGAATGTATCTAACTGTTTCTTGAAAACATCATTGTTTCTGGCTTCAGCTATTTCCTGTGGCATCCAATTGTACAGGCTTATCATTCTTGGCGAAGAACTTTCTCGGTATTTCAGTCTTAAGTGGTTGAAGCAACATCTTTAGACTATGACCCCTGGTTCTGGACACCTCCACAATGGGAAACTTACTTCTTGCATCTGCCCTGTGCACTCCTGATAGAAACATATCAAATTCAATGAGATTTCATCGTCGTTTTTCTGAACTGCAGAAAGTTTAATCCTAATCGATTCAATCTCTCTTCAGACATCAGTCCTGCTATCTCAATAATTAAGTTGGTAAACATTCACTCCCTTAGGCGAAAGAGCACCCTTATTCATATAAGGAGATCAACACTGTACACAATATTCCAGGTATGACCCCAACAAGGCTGTGTATAATTGCAGCTAGTTATCCCTACTCTTGTACTTAAATCCTCTCTATGAATGTCAACACACCAGTTGCTTTCTTAACTACCAGCTGCACCTGCATGCGTCCCTTCAGCAATGGGTGTATGAGGACATCAGGTCTTGTTGCAAATTCCTCTCTTTTAATCTAGAATCATTCAAATAAAAATCTGCCTTTCCATTTTTGCTACCAAAGTGGATATCCTCACATTGATCCACATTTTTCTGAAACTGCCATGCTTCTGCTACTTATTAAATTGCCCAAATCACACAAACATATCTGCTCCTTCCCCACAGTTCACACTCAAACAGCTTTGTGTCAGATGCAAATGTGGAAATATCACATTTTATTCCCTGATCTAAATCATTGATCAAAAAGAGACACTAGCTGGGGCCCTAGCTGTTCAGTGCCACTCCAGTCACTGCCTGCCTTTCGGAACTAAACCCATTTATTCCTAATCTTTGTCTCTGGAATACCAGCCAATATTATGTCTATCTCAGTACACATCCAGTCTTATGTGGTTTAATTTTACATGCTAAACTCTTAAGTGGGACTTTGTCGAAAGCATTCTGAAAGTCCAATTAAACCACATCCACTGGCTCCCCTGAACAACTCCAGTATCAGCACAGTGGCAGTGTTTAGCACTGCTGCCTCACAGTGCCAGGGACCCACGTTCAATTTTGGCCTCAGGTGACTGTGGGGATTTTGTGTGTTCTCTCCATGCCTGCATGAGTTTCCTCTGCGTGCTGTGGTTACACCCCACACACTAAAGATGTGCGGGTTAGGTTGATTGATCATGCTAATTTGACGCTTATTGTCAGGGGATTTCTAGGATAAGTATGTGGGATTACAGGGATAGGGCCTGAGTGGTACTATTGTTGGTGCAAGCGTGATGGACTGAATGGCCTGGCTGTAAGCTGTAGGAATTCTTTGATTCCATGATTCTAGTTGCATACTCCAAGAACTCCAGTTGGTTTGTCAAGTGTGATTTCACTTTGGTGAATCCATGCTGAATCTGATTCTACCACAGTTTCCAAATACACTGCCATAAAATCAATGATAATGGACTTGATAAGTCTCCCCACTATCGATGTGAGGATGACTAGTCAGTAATTGCTTGTTCTCTCGACCTCCCTTGTGAAAGTAATGGAATTACAGTCGCTTCACTCCAATCTGTTTAAGTTGTTGCTGAGTCTACATAATCTTGGAGGATGGCCAACAATGCTTCCACTATTTCTAGGATCACTCCTCAAAGTACTCTGAAGTCTGGATTATTAGACTCCCTGGGAGTTAAAGGCCTTCAATCCCACCCATTTCCTCAATACAATTTCTATATTAATACTAATTTCCTTCAGCTCCTCAATCTCATTTAGTCTACATTGCCCAACATTTCCATTTTATTTGTGTCCTAGTTTGTGAAGGCAGAGCTGAATGTGTATTTGTTAATCAGCAATTTTGTTTGTTGTCCTGTTCCTGAATACATGGAGCCTTTATTTGTCTTCAATCTTTTTATGTTCACGCACATTCAACAATTTTGAGACAGATTTTAAGATTCCCGCAAACTTAATTTTTTTCCCCATTCTTAATCAATCTATTGTCATCGTTTGCTGAAATCTAAAGAGCTCCCAATCATCAGATCTGTTTTTTTCTGACCAATTTGTATGCCTATTCCTTGGATCTAATAATACGTCTAATTTCCTTGGCCAGCCATGGTTTTGCGACCTCTTTTTACTTTTGTGATAGACAGTTACAAAGGATTTTTGCCATCCGCACATTTCCTCTTCGAGTGGTTGCCATTGCCAATACACTGTCACCCATAAGTAACTTTTCTCAATCTATCAAAGCCAGCTCGTGGGTCATACCATTGCAGTTGCCATTGTTAAGAGTCATGACCCTAGCTTCAGTTTTAATTACTTCATTCTCCATCTTTTCTGTCATATTATGGTCACACATCCCCAAATTGGCAAGCACAACAAAATTCAAATAGTACCTTCTCTTTAGGTAATACCCAGTCAAGGATGGCAGGTTATCTAGTGGGTTTGTTAACATATTGGACCAGGAATCCATCCTGTACTCACTGCAGGAATTCCCCTTCTATGGCTTTCTGACTAATTTGCTTTCCCCAATCTATATGCGGATTATAGTCACCCACAGTTAGATTATCCTTGTTCACACATAACCACTTTGAACTTTTTTCCCATTAGGGTTTCTTAGCTCTACACATACATAGTTCATATCATCAGAGATATTTTCCCTCCTTATTGCATTAACTTCCTCCTTAACCACCAATGCAATCCCACCGACTTTTTGTTGGTACTTCCTACACGCTGAATATTCTGGATGTTATTTCTCATCCGTTGTCACCCTGCATGTCTCTGTAATACTGATTATCGTATCCCTTTGAATCTATTTATACAATTAATTAATCCACTTTATCATCAATGCCCCCTACATTAAGGTGCAAAGTCTTAAGGTTTGTCTTTTTTTACATTACTTATGCCATTCCCACTTTTTTATTGTGGCCCAATATGATTCCGGATGTCGATTTCTCTGCCTATCAGTCTTCTTATCCTCTTTATGTTCTTGTCCTTAATTTCTCCCTCTGAGTAATTGTATAGGTTCCTATCACACTGTCGTTTTGTTTCAAGTCCTCCATTAACACTCTCAGAAATATTCCCCCAAGGATGTCCCCAAGGACATGAGTCCTGATCCTTCACAGGTACAACATGTCCAATTTGTCAAAGTCTCAGTACAAGCATAAACTTTCCAGATGGGAATCTATAAGACTTAGCTGAAATCACGGAAACATACCTCACAGGTAATATCCTAGAAACCACGGTATGCTTTGTCCCATAGGCAGGCCAGATACAGCAGAATAGTTAGTGTTGGAGTCAGTTGCCCTGGGTGCCCTCAGCATCGGTCTGAGCCCCAAGATCTCTTGTTTCATCTGGTCAACAACAGCTAAGGGATGATCCTTCTCATTATCATTTACTGCACATTTGCTCTATGATGACTCCAGTCAGGCAAATAAGGTTGGCCTCCTGGAGTAGGAACTCCCTGATTAAGACCCAATTGATGGCCCAGAGAGTCTCATGTTTCCTATTTAAAGCAGGTGTGTGGGTCGCTCTGCCTGCTGAAACAGGGAGCACACAAGGAGGACACAGAGAGCATTCTGTTACATATTATGTCTTGTAAATAAAGGAACCTTTGGCAACAGGACCTTCACCTCCATGGAGTTATTACACTCCAACAATATTATGCACCCATAACATCTCTCCCCTCACCCCCCACCACCCACCCACCAACTGTTGAATCAATTCTCTTCAATGATAAGGAGGGTAAAAGTTGCCAGAGGGAACTGAATGTGGGAATAGGGAATGAGGTTGGTCTGGAACTCAGTCAGATCCACGTTGAGGGCACTGTCAAACTGGAGTGAGGCCGTGATGAACGACACTACCTGTCCAATCAGACGGTTGAGGTTGGTGTAAGTTGGCCTCTTGATGTCAAGGTTACGCCGACAGACATCGTAAATGGCCTCATTGTCCACCATGAAGGAACAGTCAGAGTGCTCCAGGGTGCAGTGGGTGACCAGCACGGAGTTGTATGGCTCAACCACTGCGGTGGAAATCTGGGGAGCAGGGCAAATGGAAAACTCCAGCTTGGATTTCTTGCCATAATCGACAGAGAGTCTCTCCATCAGGAGGGAGGTAAAACCCGAACCAGTGCCACCCCCAAAACTGTGGAAGATGTGGAAACCCTGCAGTCCTGTGCACAGATCAGCCTGTGGGGGAAAAACATACAGAAAACACATTAAACAGGAAGCAGGGAATGGAATCTCTCCACAAGCATTTGGATATAAAGTCTGAATAGGAAGGAACTGCCAGTGCTGCCTATGGCAGCGACATGTTGGGATTGGACAGTTTGGGGCTGTGATATGGATTGAAATTTGCAGAGAAAATATATAGAACCCAACTTTTCCAGGAACAACAAATTCCCAATAGATGTTCACAGACCCCTCCAAATGGAAGTAGAAAGTGTTGTCAATGCAGCCCAGTCCATCACGCAACCAACATCCCACCTGTTGACTCCGTCGACACTTGCCACTGCCTTGGAAAAGCAGCCAGTATAATTAAGAACCCAATGCCACTGGGACATGCTTCCTTCCATTGGGAAGGAGATACAAAAGTCTGAGGTCATGTACCAACCGATTCAAGAGTAGATCTTTCCATGCTGCCAGGGTTTTGAATGGAACAACTTTGTATTAAGTTGATCTTTCTCTACACCCTAGCTATGACTGTAACAATACATTCTGCACTCTCTCTTTTCCTTCTCTATGTACTTTATACGCTGTCTTTATAGCATGCAATAAATATTACTTTTCACTGCATACTAATAAAGGTGACAATAATAAGTCAAATCAAATCAAAAGCTTTGGTCTCTTTAGAAAATGGAAATGAATTCTAAATACTGGAGGATCCAGCAGGATAGAAGATCATATTAACTAATGGAGCGATTGTGTTCTGATGGTAGTGCTACTGGACCAGTAATTCAGAGCCAGGCTCTTGGGACACGCTTTCAAATCCAAGTGCAAATAGTGGAATCTAATTTCAGTGAAGTATCTGGAATTGGAAATCCCATCAGTTTCAGTAATGTCCTTTAGGGATGGAAATCTGCCATCCTTACCTGGTTTGGCCGACATGTGACTCCACAGGGAGGGGAATTTAATTCTCACAGAACTGCTCTCACGGATGTAGCTACATCTTGCTAAACAGAATGGAAAAGCAGGGATGGAAGGCGCTAGAGGGTGTAGACAGTGGGAGCTGCTGTGTAGAGGCAGAGAGATTTGAACCTGTGATCTCTGTGGGCGTAAGGTTTACTCCTCATTCTCCGGATGATGGGAATCATTTCCACTCCATTCAACAGCGTATGAGTAAGAACATGAGACAGAAATGCAGAATATTCGAGTGAAAAAAACTTACCACCTTCCGGACACGATCTAAGACCAGGTGCACAATCTCCTTGTCCACGGAGCAGTGGCCCCGTGCGTAGTTATTAGCCGCATCCTCCTTGCCGGTGATGAGCTGCTCGGGGTGAAAGAGCTGTCGGTAGGTGCCGGTACGGACCTCATCTGGGGGAGACAGGGAACAGAGATTTGACCAACAAGAACTCAGAGACTGAAGGAAATATTTCAATCAGATCCCTGACTGACCAACCCAGCAACAAGCTCTCCTCTTACCAATCACAGTGGGCTCCAGATCTATAAACACAGCTCGGGGAACGTGTTTACCAGCCCCTGTCTCATTGAAGGTGTTGAAGGAGTCATCACCACCTCCGATGGTCTTGTCACTGGGCATCTGTCCATCCGGCTGGATCCCATGTTCCAGACAATACAGCTCCCAGCAAGCGTTACCGATCTGAACACCGGCCTGGCCAATGTGGATTGAGAGACACACACTAAGGAAGAGTGAAATATCATTATTCACACGGGAAGAAGAGTCATACGTGGACCATTCAAAATGCTGATGGATGGAGAAATCTTACATTTGTGTTAATCTGTTGGTCCCATCTTTTCCCTAATGATTCTCTGTAATGGGCGATTCCACTCGAATTTAACAGAAATTCCACATCCCCTAGGTTCTGGGGGCTGTGTTGGATTTCCAAATCAATTTGGACAATTGAGATCGATAAACACAGCAGCCATGGGCGTTGTGACCTCTCTAAATCAAACGCCAGCAATCCAACAGCCCACACTCAGACCCAACCCCAATTAGACCACTCCCCAGTGTTTTAATAATGTTCAAATTTGTGATGGTTAGTGTTGCAAAATTCTTATTTTCCTTTTGTGGATTGTTCCCGCAACAGCAAGATCCTTTAACCTTGTGTATTTAAAGACACCTTTTCATTAGCTTTCAATGATTGTTAGGAAGCAAAGTGGATAAACGCAAATTAGAGTGTGTTTATTGGGGTTCGCTGAATAAAATCTGACAATAAATGGGCGAATTAGGAACCGAGAAAGTGATTTTGAAACTGAGGCCAACTACATAGACAGATGGACTAAATTAATGATTTGAAACTTCCATTCCAAGAGACAAGATAACGAGCTGATCTTATTGTGCTGGTACAAGACACTAAACATATAATCAAAGGGAAGAAGCATGGTGAAGTATCTCAGAAAATCTTTAATGCCTTTTAGATTAATACTTATCAAAGAGAAGGCGGGAGCCGAGTAGAGTCTCTCTGGCTCTTGCATTCCGGTTCAGCCTTGAGTCAATTTGAAACTCGCTCTCTGATCTCTCCCCATCTCTTTTGTTTCCCTCTGGACGTGGTCAATTAATGCTCAACTTGCTCAGCGAAAGGTCGTTCTTGTTAACTCTGTCCATTTCACAAGCCGCAGTGTTATTAATGATGTTATTGCATTGTGGTTCGCCTAATTGTGGCGAGACTAATTCTTATTTCATTTAGGGGGTTCCTGATCATCCTGTGATTAGTTTCCCGAGGGTGACTGTCACCTGTTGATGTCATTTCCCATGACCCCTTAACTAGCCCTGAAATTACGAGTTTATTTCTGTAGCTTCTTGTTGAGGTGAAGGTATGATTTATGATTAGATCCTGGCATACTTTTTCAGGACAGGGATAATATGCTGGAATGATTGATATCTTGAGCTCATCGCATCAGATTGCATTTAATTGGTATTCAGTCAAATTTCTATCTGTGACTATGCTTTGTTCTTGCCACTGGACGGTCGAACTTATTTCTCGCTATGGTTCAGATTAATTAGTTACTTAGCTTCTAAAACTTCTTCTAACCATAAAAATCGTTTCAGAAGCTAACAAGGCTGTGTATGTATTTTCCACATTGAATATAAATAAGAATGGCTTTGATGTCTCGGAACACGGAATTCATCTATCCACATATCTCATTGATCTACAGTCATCAGTGTGTCCTGTGGAACTTCATTAAAACAGACACTTATCAATGTGATTTGCCGAGAGGACTGTTTCGACATTGTATGGTTTGGTTCTGTCTGTCGGTGCTTCATTCAATGTAATGTAACATATAGATTGCTTTACAGTACCTACAAAGTGATAAAAATTGCACGGTGTATGGAAATTGCAACTAATTTTTTTGTTAGAACATAAATGTGGCGCTACATGTAACAAGAACAACTAACCTTTATTAAAATTCAAAATAACGGAAGAGCTACAAAAGCCAATTACAGAACTTAATTCGAAACTTGCAAAATTAAAGATGGTTACATAATGTGAAATAAAGAATTTTATTTAAACATCACCCGTTTAGCTACCTTAATTGAATACATACGATTGAATGTTTTAACACTTGCTTTTATACGTTTTCACACTAGGGCATTGACATTTTGGAACATACCTAATAGTTTTAATTAGGAGGAAGGTGGCTGGTTGCACATCAGCACATATTTAACTTTGACATCTCGCATCACTGGCTTACAGGCCATGTGTTATTCTCTTTTGTGAGTTTTCAGTGTGACGTTAAGGGCAAGTCATGTGACAGGCTGTGACCCAGATTTCAGCACAGCCTATATCTGTCATTTCACTGGTGCCATGACTAAACTACAAACTAAATTTAACACCAGCGGTGTGCCTCAGGGATCGGTGCTGGGTCCAGTGTTAACATTTATATTAATGATTTGGACTGGAATTTTAGGAGGCATGATTAGTATGTTTGCAGGTGACATGAAGATTGGTGGCACAGTGGAGAGGGTTATCTAGGATTGCAATGGGATCTTGATCAGTTGGGCCAGTGGGCTGATGAACGGCAGATAGAGTTTAATTTAGATAAATGTGAGGTGGTCCATTTGGTAGATCGAACCAGGGCAGGACTTACTCAGTTAATGAGAGGGTGTTGAGGAGAGTTATAGAACAAAGAGATCTAGGGGTACAAGTCCATAGTTCTTTGAAGGTGGAGTCTTGGGTGGACAGGGGGTGAAGAAGGCATTCAGCATGCTTGGTCAGAGTATTGGATACTGGATTTGGGATGTCTTGATGCAGTTGTACAAGACAATGGTAAGTTCACAGTTGGAATATTGTGTAACGTTCTGGTCAACTTATTATCGAAAGGATATTACTAAACCAGGAGTGCAGAAAAGATTCATTCGGATGCTTCCAGGATTTGATGGATTGAGTTATAACAAGAGGCTGGTTATATTGGGACTCTTTCTTTGGGCTGAGGGGTGATCATATAGAGGTCCATAAAACAAGGAGGGACATTGATCAGGTAGATAGTCAACATCTTTTCTTAACGGCAGTTTTCTTAAAACTAGAGGGCATAGCTTTAAGGTGAGGGGAAGAGCTACAAAAGGGTCCAGAGGGGCAGTTTTTCAAATGGTGGTGAGTGTCTGGAACAAGCTGCCAGAGGTAGTCATAGAGGTGAGTACAATGTTGTCTTTTAAAAAATATTTAGACAGTTATGTGGATAAGATTGGTATAGCGGCATATGGACCAAACATGAGCAAATAGTACTAGCTTTATTGTAAAAACTGGGCGGCATGGACAAGTGAAGGGTCTGTTTCAATGCTGTAAACCTCAGTGTCTCTGGTCAATTTAATATTTATAATACAATCAGATCCACATCCAGAAAATAATCTCATTGACCTATATTTAAGATACCCTGTTAACCTGATGACTAATAACCCGACCTGCAATAATTAGATACATCAAACCACAGTTTTGTTCTCACCTGGAAATCCAATTAGAGGTAGCAAAATTAGACCAAAAGCAATCCGTCCCATTCGATCCACTTATAGCACAAGGCATTGCCTCACAGATTGCAGAGAGGGCAACTTGATGGAATTTCATTTCATTCACCAACTTCCTGTGCCCAGTGACCCTCCACCATTTCGGCAATAGACTGTCTAGCAATATTCATTTCAAGCCCTCTGACTCCGACAGCAATCTGGACCACAGCTCTTCACACCCCACATCCTGTAAGGACTCCATCCCTTTGTCTCAGCTCCTTCACATTTGTTTTGATGGGGCCACTTTCCAAAGTGATGCCTCTAATGTGTTCATTCTTCCTCAACCATAGCTTCCCACCCACAGTTGTTGACAGAGCCCTCAACAGTGTGCGGTCCATCTCCTATGCCTCAACCCTCACCCCATCCCCTTTCTCCCAGAACAAGGATAGTGTCCCTTTTGTTCTCACATTTCACCCGACCAGCCTTCATATACAAAGCATAGTTCTCTGCCATTTTTGCCAGCTCCAACATGATGCCACCAGTAAACACATTTTCCCTTCACTCCCTCTCTCAGCATCCCACAGAGGCTGTTCCCTCTGGGATGACCTAGCCCACTCCTCTACTGTACACAACACCTCTCCCGTCACCAATAGCACCTTTCCACGCGATTGCAGAAGGTGTAACACCTGCCCCTTTACCTTTTTCGACGCTCACCATCCAAGGTCCAGAACATTCATTCCAAGTGAAATAGCGTTACACTTGCATCTCTTTCAATTTGGTGTATTACATTTCTCACTCCCAGTGTGGTCTCCTCT
The DNA here is from genome assembly GCF_965287045.1 of Carcharhinus amblyrhynchos. NCBI lineage: Eukaryota > Metazoa > Chordata > Chondrichthyes > Carcharhiniformes > Carcharhinidae > Carcharhinus > Carcharhinus amblyrhynchos. The sequence continues at coordinate 795,716 of NW_027649832.1, read as the reverse complement.
ATATCGTAGAGCCCAACTGTAGACTGTGTGATCGTTTTGCTGAGCACCTCTGGTCAGTATGCAACAGGACACTGACCTTCCGGTTGCTTGCCATTTTAAACAAATGATCCAGCTCCCACGCTCCACATGTCTGTCCTTGGCCTGCTGCAATGTTCCAGTGAAGCTCAATGCAAACTGGAGGAACAGCATCTCATCTTCTGGTGAGGCATTTTACAGCCTTCTGGTCTCAACATCAAATTCAACAACTTCAGATGATTAGCTCTACTCCACCTCGATCTGTTTTCATTTTGAATTGCACTCTTTTACTACTTAGTCTTTCTTCATTTTTCATCTCCCCACCAGCCCCCCCCCTCCCCCGCCACAACCCTAGGATCTCTTCCTCCCTATTTTAATCCCCCATTGTTTCCATTTTACATTTTTCCCACCCAGTCCCCATCTCCCCCAACATCTTGAGCTGCCATTAGCAGACTTTCCCCTCGTCTCTGTGGCTATGAGTCATCTTTGATTCCCTCACCCTGCAGTATGAATATCTCCCACTTTTAGCTTTGACAAAGAGTCACGTGGACTCAGAATGTCAGCTCTTTTCTCTCCTTACAGACACTGCCAGACCTGCTGAGAATTTCCCTTTCGGTTACATCCTCCTCTATCCTCACACTTCTTCCTTCAGAACACTTGTTAATCACTTGACTGAATCTAAGAACTTCAATGATATGCAATGATCAAATCATTTAAAATACTTTATTTTCTTAAATAAACATTATAATATCAATTATAATATCAATACGTATTAAAGTTTAACTATAATTTCTAAGTGAATAATTCTTATTCTTCCTCTTCGCCCTTTCTGTCCAGTGAGGCTGAATCCACGCCCACTTCTTCATAATCCTTCTCCAGTGAGGCCATGTCCTCCCGTGCATCCTGGAATTCCCCTTCCTCCAGCCCTTCCCCCACGTACCAGTGGACAAAGGCTCGCTTGGCGTACATCTTATCAAATTTGAGGTTCAGGCGAGTCCAAGCCAAGGAAATTGAGGTGGTGTTGCTCAGCATACAGAGGGCCCGTTGCACCTTTGCCAGATCACCCCCTGGTACCACCGTTGGGGGCTGGTAGTTGATGCCAACCTGTTGGAGAGAAGCAAAATTTGTTTGATTTGAATTTCTTATGATCCAGATCAACATCAGATTCTTATCCATTCACCACTTTTCAGAACGCTGCATTTATCAGAATGTTTCTATCTTTCCCTTTACAAACATGGAGATCTGGTCATTTCTTGTGTTCTTTCAACCAGAAAGAGGCATCAGTTTCTGATGGACTATCACTGTGCAATGAAACTGCATTCAAAATTAAATCAAATCATTATCAATGTAATTTTGCACAGATATTGATTGGTAGAAAGCCTTGTCTTTTTCAAGGCAGGATCCTCCCAGGAACATTCTAAATGGAATTCTAGAGTTAACAAATGGAAGAATGTTAACCAAGCCTCGCTTTAGGGTATTCTCTTCTGTGAAGCAATGGGGATGGTCTATTCCATTATTATCTTTCCTTACAGGGATATCTTTGAGTCAGAGGTTTACAGCATGGAATCAGGCCCTTTGGCCCAATTTGTCCATGCTGCCCTTTTTGGACCAGTAAGATAGTCCCACTTCAACTTTTGGCCCCTATCCTTCTATTTTACCCATGTAACTCTCCCACACCTCTACTACTACTACTTCTGGCAGCTCATTCCAGATACTCACCACGTTCTGAAAAAATTGCCCCGCTGGGCCCTTTTGTATTTCTCCCCCCTCAGCTTAAACCTATGCCCTCCAGTTTTTGACTCCCCTAACTTTGGAAAATATGTTGACACTCCAGCTGATCTATGCCCCTCATTATTTTATAGACCTTGATAAGATCACCCCGAAGCCTCCTACAATCCAGAGAAAAAAAATCCTAGTAGATCCAGCCTCTCCTTATAACCCAAACCATCAGGTCCTGGTAGCATGTTACAAAATCTTTTCTGCACTCTTTCTAGTTTAATAATATCCTTTCTATAATAAAGGTAAACCAACATGAGATGAATATTGTTGACATGTGTTATCAGATTGATACAATCCTGGCCATATTACCTCGGATCATGTGAGTTGAATGCAAAAGCCACATTTACCTTGAATCCTGTTGGACACCAATCAACAAACGAAATTGAGCGCTTGGTCTTGATGGTGGCAATGGCGGCGTTGACATCCTTGGGCACCACGTCTCCTCGGTACAGCATGCAGCACGCCATGTACTTGCCCTGGTGGGGGTCACACTTCACCATCTGATTAGCTGGTTCAAAGCATGCGTTGGTGATCTCCGACACCGAGAGCTGTTCATGGTAAGCTTTCTCAGCTGATATCAGTGGGGAGAAGGTTACCAGAGGGAAGTGAATACGGGGATAGGGGACCAGGTTGGTCTGGAACTCAGTCAGGTCCACGTTGAGGGCACCGTCGAACCGGAGTGAGGCCGTGATGGACGACACTACCTGTCCAATCAGACGGTTGAGGTTGGTGTAAGTTGGTCTCTCGATGTCAAGGTTCCGCCGACAGACATCGTAAATGGCCTCATTGTCCACCATGAAGGCACAGTCAGAGTGCTCCAGGGTGCAGTGGGTGACCAGCACGGAGTTGTACGGCTCAACCACAGCGGTGGAAATCTGGGGAGCAGGGTAAACGGAAAACTCCAGCTTGGATTTCTTGCCGTAGTCGACGGAGAGTCTCTCCATCAGGAGGGAGGTAAAACCCGAACCAGTGCCACCCCCAAAACTGTGGAAGATGAGGAAACCCTGCAGTCCTGTGCACAGATCAGCCTGTGGGGGAAAACCATAGGAAACACAGAATAGAATTAGAATAGAAATCCTACAGTACAGAAAGAGGCCATTCGGCCCATCAAGTCCACACCAACCACAATTCCATCCACTCCCTACCCTCATATCCCTACATATTTTACCCATTAATCCCTCTAACCTACACATTTCAGGACGCTAAGAGGCAATTTTAACATGGCCTAACCCACACATGTTTAGACTGTGGGAGGAAACCCACGCAGACACGAGGGGAATTTGCAAACTCCACACAGACCCAAGCTGGGAATCGAACCCAGGTCCCTGGAGCTATGAAACAGCAGTGCTAACCACTGTGCTACCGTGCCACCATTAAACAGGAAGCAGCAAATGGATTCTCTGCTCAAAGGACAGAGGAATCTAACATGAGGAAATCTTCTCAGGGTTCCTATTTACACTGCACAGATTGTGCTGTGAGAGCCTGGGGGGCATAAGAAGCCTGGGAGGAGACAGAGGAGCCAGTGTGAACCAGCTTGGAGTGTATCGATGGTAGAGACATGGTGATGTTAGTAATTCTAAAATCATGGCTTGTAATATGATAATTTCATAGCTTGAAATTCACCTGAGCAGGAAACATCCCGACTCATTTCACTGGGAAATCAGAGCAGGGATATCCCCTCTCACTAAGCTGATGGAACTTACCACCTTCCGGACGCGATCTAAGACCAGGTCCACAATCTCCTTGCCCACAGAGCAGTGGCCCCGTGCGTAGTTATTAGCCGCATCCTCCTTGCCGGTGATGAGCTGCTCGGGGTGAAAGAGCTGTCGGTAGGTGCCAGTACGGACCTCATCTGGGGGAGACAGGGAACAGAGATTTGACCAACAAGAACTCAGAGACTGAAGGAAATATTTCAATCAGATCCCTGACTGACCAACCCAGCAACAATCTCTCCTCTTACCAATCACAGTTGGCTCCAGATCTATAAACACGGCTCGGGGAACGTGTTTACCAGCCCCTGTCTCACTAAAGAAGGTGTTGAAGGAGTCATCACCACCTCCGATGGTCTTGTCACTGGGCATCTGTCCATCCGGCTGGATCCCATGTTCCAGACAATACAGCTCCCAGCAAGCGTTACCGATCTGAACACCGGCCTGGCCAATGTGGATTGAGAGACACTCGCGCTAAAGAGGGGACAGAGATAATTATTATACAGGATTGAGAGTTTTACAGTTCACATTCAGTGTGATGATAGATGGAGAAGGGGGAATGAGGGTAAACATTCCCTTCCTCTTTCTGCTGAATTCCAGCTACTCCCCATGGATTTTCCATTCTATTGGGATCCTCTGTCCAGGGAGATCCACCAGATCCTGGGAAGTGCCAATCTCTGTAAATCCACTCTGTGATATCCCAGCATTTCTGCAGCACCGGAATCACAGACACAGCCATCCCTGTCCCAGTGACCGTGACTCCTGTCCCTCTAGATCCCATCTCCCGAGTGAGCACTGCTTGCCTATGGGACACATTCCATTCGCCATGACTCAATACTCCCTTACCATGATGTCCTTCTATTCTCACAGCTCCTGCCAATGAGTTGCGGAGTTTCCCGCTCGCGCTATTTATACCCAGTTCTACGGAGCCAACACAATCTCTGATTGGTTCCTGAGAACAAAGTGATCCGGTTGCTTCGGGAAACGTCAACACAAAATGGAACGTTGGTTCAAGGCTCTGATTCGTTGCTGTGTGTAATGGGAGGGACTATTTCATGGTCGCAATTGATTCGGGGAGGGGCATTAGACAACCAGAGCTTCCTCTATTGGTCTCCAATCCCAAAGAGACAGACAGAACCTTTCATTCAGACCTCCTCATGAGACCCATTTATCAAAGTCCCAATAATCAGACCCGAGTTAAAACCATTTCAAAACCTTCCTCTGAATAGGCCCTGTCTGTCCCTGATATATCTAGCAATCATCCATCAGATCATTTGACCAGCTAGTACCAGAAAACTATTTCTTAAATTTGCAATCAGTCAAATCAGAATACATCAGAACCCACGCAGCAGGCACAATTTAATGGAGCGCAATCCATCTGACATTCACTCACTTTCCCGCACCCCTTTCCCCATCCAGATCAACATCTGTCAGGTTGTATCTGTCAAATCCTGGTTGACCATCCACGCAGATCGCAATTACCATAGTATCAGTCACCTCAGACCTATGCAACACATTACCCTCTGCCTAAATCCCCTCTAAATGCTGACTGCTGCCCACATCCGTCATACTGCAATATCCTATTAATCCGATTATATTAGACACTAACCATCTACTACCTTCCAGCAGACGCTCATTTATCAAGACCCAACTAAGAACATAAGAACTAGGAGCAGGAGTAGGCCATCTAGCCCTTCGAGCCTGCCGTGCCATTCAATAAGATCATGGCTGATCTGTCGTGGCTCAGTTCCACATTCCCACCCTCTCCCCATAACCCTTAATCCCCTCGCTTATCAAAAACCCATCAACCCGTGTCTTAAAAATATTTAGTGAGACAGCCTCCACCACTTCAACTGGCAGAGAAGTCCAGAGATTCACCACCCTTTGAGTGAAGAAGTTCCTCCTCAACTCCGTTCTAAACTGCATCCCCCCCCGCCCTTTATCTTGAGGCTGTGCCCCCGAGCCCTACTGTCCTTTCTGAGCAGGAAGAGTCTCTCCACCTCTATCCTATCTATCCCATTCATCATCTTATATGTCTCAAAGAGATCCCCCCTCATTCTTCTAAACACTAACGAGTACAAACCTAGTTTATTCAGCCTCTCCTCTTAGCTCAACCCCCTCAACTCTGGTATCAGCCTCTGCACTCCCTCCAAGGCCAAAATATCCTTGCGTAAGCGCGGCAACCAAAACTGCACACAGTACTCCAGCTGCAGCCTCACCAATGCCCTATACAGCCGCAGCAAGACCTCCCTACTTTTATATTCAATCCCGCTCGCTATGAAGGCCAGCATCCCATTCGCCTTCCTGACCACCTGCTGGACCTGCAGGCTGGGTTTTTGCGACTCATGCACAAGGACCCCGAGGTCCCTCTGCACCATCGCCTGCTGCAGTTTTTCGCCACGTAAGTAATAGTCCTTCCTACCATTATTCCTACCAAAGGTGGACCACCTCGCACTTGCCAACATTAAATTCCATTTGCCAATTCCTGGCCCATTCGCCCAGCCTATCTAGATCCTTCTGCCAGAGTCTGTCAGTTAGGCCCAGTTATCAGCTTCCTATCACTGTGAATGTGTTAGAAATCGTTAACTGCACACACTCCACACGCCAGCACTGCACCTTTCTTCCCACACATCTCACCATTCAAAAAAATCAGCAGACCAGCCCCACCCTGCCAAACCACTAAGAATTTGATTACTTACTCACATGTAACCGACACTCACCTCCGAGATTTCCTTCCATCAGAACTTCGTCTATCAGACAAAGTTTTATTTTATCTTCATGGTTTGTTCGCTGTCAAAGTGCCATTCGCTCAGGACACCACTTGCCTCATTCTGTCCATGAGAAATCTCTGTTGGATCCAGTGTATCAGTTCCATCTGTCAAATGTCCAACAGCTGAAACATAACTTCTTGTCCATTTGGCATCAGATCTCCACCTACCTGTGCTGGTGTGTCACGGTGAATCTTTCAGACGTACGGCTTCCAGGTGCAAATTATTGAAGCCCCAATCACTCCTTTATCCTCCCCTTCAGTCCTCCATGAATCACACACTCACCGTCCAGTTTCTCATCCACCCAGCCCCAACCCAAACCCAATGGATTGTATGTGTTAGTTACCCCATAAAACTCAACTGTCTCATTGCCACCTACCAGCCCCTCATTCTAAGAACACAGAGATAATATTCCCACGCTGATATCCACATCTGTCAAAAGCAACGTTCACATATACATCCGCCACCCCACATCAAGTCTTTCTCGACCAGTTCCCATCTTGGAACCAGCCTCCCATCCATTGACTCTGTCTACACTCCCCACTGCCTCAGCAAAGCAGTCAGCGTAATTAAGGACCCCACGCACCCCGGACATTCTCTCATCCACCTTCTTCTGTCGGGAAAAAGATGCAGAAGTCTGAGTTCATGTAAAATAAAACAGTCATAATTCATTAAGCAGTATCTATCAGCTCACATATCTTATGACTATTTTTGTAAGATTTACATGAACTACAATGCTACTCTACAACAATCATGACCTCATCCATCAGATCCTGATTGGTCAGAGTCCCTGTGGGAAAGGGCCAGTCAAGTGGAAGCCCATTTGTCAGAGCATAACCCTTGTTCTACTCAACTATCAGATCCCATCATTCTGCTACACGTACAGCACATACTCGGCCTTTAGACGGCCATCTACTTGACAAACAAATATTGAAATACCATCCGTCAGTTCCATCTTATCAAATACCATGTTTAAACTCTGTATTTCCGACTTATGGTTATGAATGGACCTAACTTGCATTCAATTGATCTTTCTCTACACCCCAGCTACGACTGTAACACTACATTCCGCACTCTCTCCTTTCCTTCTCTATAAACGGTATGCTTTGTCTGTGTAGCATGCAAGAAACAATACTTTTCACTATGCACTAATACATAATAAAATCAAATCAAAGCTACAGATGAGAGAGATCCCATCTACCAAATTCACTTATTTCAGAAGAGATTAGACAGATGAATTACAATTTATATACGCTTAGAAACATAGCAAATGGGAACCGAAGTCTGTCATTCTCCCCTTTGAGGCTGTTTCCCCATTCACTATGATCACGTCTGATAATGGGATTTAAATAGCCCAATCCATCCCAACTTCTCCCCATATCCTTCTCAACACCTTCGTCCCTAGAACTGTATCTAACTGTTTCTTGAAAACATCATTGTTTCTGGCTTCAGCTATTTCCTGTGGCATCCAATTGTACAGGCTTATCATTCTTGGCGAAGAACTTTCTCGGTATTTCAGTCTTAAGTGGTTGAAGCAACATCTTTAGACTATGACCCCTGGTTCTGGACACCTCCACAATGGGGAACTTACTTCTTGCATCTGCCCTGTGCACTCCTGATAGAAACATATCAAATTCAATGAGATTTCATCGTCGTTTTTCTGAACTGCAGAAAATTTAATCCTAATCGATTCAATCTCTCTTCAGACATCAGTCCTGCTATCTCAATAATTAAGCTGGTAAGCATTCACTCCCTTAGGAGAAAGAGCACCTTTGTTCATATAAGGAGATCAACACCGTACACAATATTCCAGGTATGACCCCAACAAGGCCCTGTATAATTGCAGCTAGTTATCCCTACTCTCGTACTTAAATCCTCTCTCTATGAATGTCAACACACCAGTTGCCTTCTTAACTACCAGCTGCACCTGCATGCGTCCCTTCAGGAATGGGTGTATGAGGACACCAGGTCTTGTTGCAAATTCCTCTCTTTTAATCTAGAATCATTCAAATAATAAACTACCTTCCCATTTTTGCTACCAAAGTGGATATCCTCACATTGAGCAAAATGTGGATTAATCTGTCATGCATCTGCTTACTTACTGAACTGCCCAAATGACACAAACATATCTGCTCCTTCCCCACAGTTCACCCTCACAAACAGCTTTGTGTCAGATGCAAATGTGGAAACATCACATCATGTCCCCTCATCTAAATCATTGATCTATAAAACAGAGACACTAGCTGGGGCCCTAGCTGTTCAGTGCCACTCCAGTCACTGCCTGCCTTTCGGAACTAAACCCATTTATTCCTAATCTTTGTCTCTGGAATACCAGCCAATATTATGTCTATCTCAGTACACATCCAGTCTTATGTGGTTTAATTTTACATGCTAAACTCTCAAGTGGGACTTTGTCGAAAGCATTCTGAAAGTCCAATTAAACCACATCCACTGGCTCCCCTGATCAACTCCATTAGCAGCGCAGTGGCAATGTTTAGCACTGCTGCCTCACAGTGCCAGGGACCCACATTCAATTCTAGCCTCGGGTGACTGTGTGGATTTTGTGTGTTCTCTTCATGCCTGCATGGGTTTCCTCTGCATGCTGTGGTTATGCCCCACACACTAAAGATGCGCGGGTTAGGTTGATTGATCATGCTAATTTGTCACTTATTGTCAGGGGATTTCTAGGATAAGTATGTGGGATTACAGGGATAGGGCCTGAGTGGTACTATTGTTGGTGCAAGCGTGATGGACTGAATGGCCTGGCTCCAAGCTATAGGAATTCTTTGAGTCCATGATTCTAGTTGTATACTCCAAGAACTCCAGTTGGTTTGTCAAGTGTGATTTCACTTTGGTGAATCCATGCTGAATCTGATTCTACCACTGTTTCCAAATATACTGCCATAAAATCATTGATAATGGACTTGATAAGTCTCCTCACCATCGATGTCAGGCTGCCTGGCCAGTAATTACTTATGCTCTTGACCTCCCTTGTTAAAGTAGTGGAGTTACAGTCGCTTCCCTCCCACCTGTATAACTTGTTGCCGAATCTACATAATCTTGGAGGATGGCCAACAATGCTTCCACTATTTCTCGGGTCACTCCCGAAAGTACTCTGGAATCTGGATTATTAGACTCCCTGGGAGTTAAAGGCCTTCAATCCCATCTGTTTCTCCAACACTATTTCTGTATGAATACTAATTCCCTTCAGCTCCTCAATCTCATTAAGTCTATATTGCCCAACATTTCCATGTTATTTGTGTCCTAGTTTGTGAAGGCAGAGCTGAATGTGTATTTGTTAATCAGCCATTTTGTTTATTCTCCACTATGAATTCTCCTGTTCCTGAATGTATGGGGCCTTTATTTGTCTTCAATCTTTTTATGTTCACACACATACAGCAATTTTAAGACAGTTTTTAAGATTCCTGCAAATTTACTTTAATTTTTTCCCCCTTCTTAATCAACCCCTTATCATCCTTTGCTGAAATCTAAAGAGCTCCCAGTCATCAGATCTGTTTTTTTCTGACCAATTTGTATCCCTATTCCTTGGATCTAACAATATGTCTAATTTCCTTTGCCAGCCATGGTCTTGGAACCTCTTTTTACTTTTGCGATAGACAGTTAAAAAGAATTTTTGCCATCCGCACATGTCCTCTTCAAGTGGTTGCCATTGCCAATACACTGTCACCCATAAGTAACTTTTCTCAATCTATGAAAGCCAGCTCATGGGTCATACCTTTGCAGTTGCCATTGTTAAGTGTCATGACCCTAGCTTCAGTTTTAATTACTTCATTCTCCATCTTTTCTGTCATATTATGATCACGCATCATCAAATTGCCAAGCACAACAATATTCAAATAGTACCTTCTCTTTAGGCAATACCCAATGAAGGTTGGCAGATTATCTAATGGGTTTGTTAACAAATTGGACCAGAATACCATCCTGTACTCACTGCAGGAATTCCCCCTCTATGGCTTTGTGACTAATTTGCTTTCCCCAATCTATACGCACATTACTTATGCCATTCCCACTTTTTTATTGCAGCCCAATATGATTCTGGATGTCGATTTCTCAGCCTCAGTCTTCTTATCCTCTTTATGTTCTTGTCCTTCATTTCTCCCTCTGAGTAATCGTATAGGTTCCTGTCACACTGTCGTTTTGTTTCAAGCCCTCCTTTAAAACTCTCGGAAATATTCCCCCAAGGACATCAGTCCTGATCCTTCACAGGTACAACATGTCCAATTTGTCAAAGTCTCAGTACAAGCATAAACTTTCCAGATGGAAATCTATGAGACTTGGCTGAAATCATGGAAACATACCTCACAGGTAACATCCTAGAAACCACAGCATGCTTTGTCCCATAGACAGGCCAGATACAGCAGTATAGTTACTGTCGGAGTCAGTTGCCCTGGGTGCCCTCAGCATCGGTCTGAGCCCCAAGATCTCTCGTTTCATCTGGTCAACAGCAGCTAAGGGATGGTCCTTCTCATTATCATTTACTGCACATTTGGTCTGTGATGACTCCAGTCAGGCAAATAAGGTTGGCATCCTGGAGTATGAACTCCCAGATTAAGTCCCAATTGATGGCCCAATCAGGGAGTCTCATGTTTCCTATTTAAAGCAGGTGTGTGGGTCGCTCTGCCTGCTGAAACAGGGAGCACATAAGGAGAAGACAGAGAGCATTCTGTTATATATTATGCCTTGTAAATAAAGGAACCTTTGGTGACAGGACCTTCACCTCCATGGAGTTATTACACTCCAACAATATTATGCACCAATAACATTTCTCCCCTGCCCCCCTCCACCAACTGTTGAATCAGTTCTCTTCCATAATAAAAGGAGGGTAAAATTTGCCAGAGGAAAGTGAATGCGGGGATAGGGAATGAGGTTGGTCTGGAACTCAGTCAGATCCACGTTGAGGGCACCGTCGAACCGGAGTGAGGCCGTGATGGACGACACTACCTGTCCAATCAGACGGTTGAGGTTGGTGTAAGTTGGCCTCTCAATATCAAGGTTACGCCGACAGACATGGTAAATGGCCTCATTGACTGTGCCTTCATGGTGGACAGAGTGCTCCAGGGTGCAGTGGGTGACCAGCATGGAGTTGTACGGCTCGACCACCGCGGTGGAAATCTGGGGAGCAGGGTAAATAGAAAACTCCAGCTGTGATTTCTTGAAATAATCGACAGAGTCTTTCCATCAGGAGGGAAGTAAAACCTGAACCAGTGCCACCCCCAAAATTGTGGAAACCCTGCAGTCCTGTGCACAGATCAGCCTGTGGGGAAAAATACAGGAAACACATGAAACAGGAAGCAGGGAACGGAATCTCTCCACAAGCATTTGGATATAAAGTCTGGATAGGAAGGAACTGCCAGTGCTGCCTATGGCAGTGACATGTTGGGATTCGACAGTTTGGGGCTGTGATATGGATTGAAATTTGCAGAGAAGATATATAGAACCCAACTTTTCCAGGAATAACAAATTCCCAATAGATGTTCACAGACCTCCTCCAAATGGAGGTAGAAAGTTGTGAATGCAGCCCAGTCCATCACGCAACCAACATCCCACCTGTTGACTCCATCTACACTTGCCATTGCCTTGGAAAAGCAGCCAGTATAATTAAGAACCCAATACCACTGGGACATGCTTCCTTCCATTGGGAAGGAGATACAAAAGTCTGAGGTCATGCACCAACTTATTCAAGAATAGGTCTTTCTCTGCTGCCGTCTGAGTTTTGAATGGAACAACTTTGTATTAAGTTGATCTTTCTCTACACCCTAGCTATGACTGTAACAATACATTCTGCACTCTCTCCTTTCCTTCTCTATATACTTTATACTTCGTCTTTATAGCAAGCAATAATTTTTTTTCACTGCATACTAATAAATGTGACAATAACAAGTCAAATCAAATCAAAAGCTTTGGTCTCTTTAGAAAATGGAAATTAATTCTAAATACTGGAGAATCCAGCAGGGTAGAAGATCATACTAACTAATGGAGCGATTGTGTTCTGATGGTAGTGCTACTGGACCAGTAATTCAGAGCCAGGCTCTTGGGACACGCTTTCAAATCCAAGCACAAATAGTGGAATCTAATTTCAGTGAAGCATCTGGAATCGGAAATCCCACCAGTTTCAGTAATGTCCTTTAGGGATGGAAATCTGCCATCCTCACCTGGTTTGGCCGACATGTGACTCCACAGGGAGGGGGATTTAATTCCCTCAGAACTGCTCTCATGGATGTGGCTACTTCTCGCTAAACAGAATGGAAAAGCAGGGATGGAAGGCGCTAGAGGGTGTATAGACAGTGGGAGCTGCTGTGTAGAGGGAGACACAGGCAGAGGCAGCAATGGCAGAGAGTTTTGAATCTAAGATCTCTGTGGGTGTAATGTCTTCTTCTCAGTCTCCAGCTGATGAGAATCATTCCCACTCCTTTCAACAGGGCGAGTAAGAACATGAGACAGATGCAGAATATCCGAGTGAAAAAAAACTTACCACCTTCCGGACACGATCTAAGACCAGGTCCACAATCTCCTTGCCCACGGCGCAGGGGCCCCGTGTGTAGTTATTAGCCGCATCCTCCTTGCCGGTGATGAGCTGCTCGGGGTGAAAGAGCTGTCGGTAGGTGCCGGTACGGACTTCTTCTGGGGGACTGGGAACAGAGATTTGACAACAAGAACTAAGAGACTGAAGGAAATATTTCAATAAGATCTCTGACTGACCAACCCAGCAACAGTCTCTCCTCTTACCAATCACAGTGGGCTCCAGATCTATAAACACAGCTCGGGGAACGTGTTTACCAGCCCCTGTCTCACTGAAGAAGGTGCTGAAGGAGTCTTCACCACCTCCGATGCTCTTGTCACTGGGCATCTGTCCATCCGTCTGGATCCCACGTTCCAGACAATACAGCTCCCAGCAAGCGTTACCGATCTGTACACCAGCCTGGCCAATGTGGATTGAGAGACACTCAGTGAGGAAGAGTGAAATGTCATTACTCACACAGGAAGAAGTGTCATACGTGAACCATTCAAAATGCTGATGGATAGAGAAATCTTACACTTGTGTTAGTCTGTTGGTCCCATCTTTTCCCTAATGATTCTCTGTAATGGGCGATTCCACTAGAATTTAACAGAAATTCTACATCCCCTAGGTTCTGGGGGCTGTGTTGGATTTCCAAATCAATTTCGACAATTGAGATCGATAAACACAGCAGCCATGGGCGTTGTGACCTCTCTAAATCAAACGCCAGCAATCCAACACCCCACACTCAGACCCAACCCCAATTAGGCCACTCCCCAGTGTTTTAATAATGTTCAAATTTGTGATGGTTAGTGTTGTAAAATTCTTATGTTCCTTTTTGGATTGTTCCCGCAACAGCAAGATCCTTTAACCTTGTGTATTTAAAGGCACCTTTTCATTAGCTCTCAATGATTAATGTTAGGAAGCAAAGTGGATAAACGCAAATAAGAGTGTGTTTATTGGGGTTCGCTGAATAAAATCCGACAATAAATGGGTGAATTAGGAATCAAGAAAGTGATTTTGAAACGGAGACCAACTACATTGACAGATGGACTAAATTAATGATTTGAAACTTCCATTCCAAGAGAGAAGATAACGAGCTGATCTTATTGTGCTGGCACAAGACTTTAAACATATAATCAAAGGGAAGAAGCATGGTGAAGTATCTCAGAAAATCTTTAATGCCTTTTAGAATAATACTTATCAAAGAGAAGGCGGGAGTCGAGTAGAGTATCTCTGGCTCTTGCATTCCGGTTCAGCCTTGACTCAATTTGAAACTCGCTCTCTGTTCTCTCCCCATCTCTTTTGTTTCCCTCTGGACGTGGTCAATTACTGCACAACTTGCTCAGCGAAAGGTCGTTCTTGTTAACTCTGTCCATTTCACAAGCCGCAGTGTTATTAATGATGTTATTGCATTGTGGTTCGCCTAATTGTGGCGAGACTAATTCTCATTTCATTTAGGAGGTTCCTGATCATCCTGTGATTAGTTTCCCGAGGGTGACTGTCACCTGTTGATGTCATTTCCCATGACCCCTTAACTAGCCCTGAAATTACGAGTTTATTTCTGTCATTTCTACAGCTCCTTGTTGAGGTGAAGGTATGATTTATGATTAGATCCTGGCATACTTTTTCAGGACAGGGATAATATGCTGGAATGATTGATATCTTGAGCTCATCGCATCACACTGCATTTAATTGGTATTCAGTCAAATACCAATCTGTGACTATGCTTTGTTCTTGCCACTGGACGGTCGAATTTATTTCTCGCTATGGTTCAGATTAATTAGTTACTTAGCTTCTAAAACTTCTTCTAACCATAAAAATCGTTTCAGAAGCTAACAAGGCTGTGTATGTATTTTCCACATTGAATATAAATAGGAATGGCTTTGATGTCTCGGAACACGGAATTCATCTATCCAGATATCTCATTGATCTACAGTCATCAGTCCAGTGGAACTTCATTAAAACAGACACTTATCAATGTGATTTGCTGACAGAACTGTTTCGACATTGTATGGTTTAGTTCTGTCTGTCGGTGCTTGATTCAATGTAATGTAACATATAGATTGCTTTACAGTACCGAAAAAGTGATAAAAATTGCACGGTGTATGGAAATCACAAATAATTTTTTTGTTAGAACATAAATGTGGCGCTATATACAACAAAAACAACTAACCTTTATTAAAATTCAAAATAACGGAAGAGTTACAAAAGCCAATTACAGAGCTTAATTCGAAACTTGCAAAATCAAAGATGGTTACATAATGTGAAATAAAGGATTTCATTTAAATATCACCTGTTTGGCTGCCCTAATTGAATATTGAATACATACGATTGAATGTTTTAACACTTGCTTTTATACGTTTTCACACTAGGGCATTGAAATTTTGGAACATACCTAATAGTTTTAATTAGGAGGAAGGTGGCTGGTTGCACAGCAGGACATGGTCAACCTTGACATCTCGCATCACTGGCTTACAGGTCATGTGTTATTCTCTTTTGTGAGTTTTCAGTGTGACGTTAAGGGCAAGTCATGTGACAGGCTGTGACCCAGATTTCAGCACAGCCTACTTCTGTCATTTCACTGGTGCCATGACTAAACTGCAAACTAAATTTAACACCAGCGGTGTGCCCCAGGGATCGGTGCTGGGTCCAGTGTTATCATTTATATTAATGACTTGGACTGGAATTTCGGAGGCATGATTAGTATGTTTGCAGATGACATGAAGATTGGTGGCACAGTGGAGAGGGTTAGCTAGGATTGCGACGGGATCTTGATCAGTTGGGCCAGTGGGCTGATGAACGGCAGTTGGAGTTTAATTTAGATAAATGTGAAGTAATCCATTTGGTAGATCGAGCCAGGGCAGGACTCAATTAATGGTTGAGCGTTGAGGAGGGTTATCGGACAAAGGGATCTAGGGGTACAGGTTCATAGTTCTTTGAAGGTGGAGTCTTGGGTGGAGGGGGAGTGAAGAAGGCATTCAGCATGCTTGGTTGCTCAGGGCATTGGATACTGGATTTGGGATGTCTTGATGCAGTTGTACAAGACAATGGTAAGTTCACAGTTGGAATATTGTGTAACGTTCTGGTCAACTTATTATCGAAAGGATATTACTAAACTAGGAGTGCAGAAAAGATTCATTCGGATGCTTCCAGGATTTGATGGATTGAGTTATAACGAGTGGCTGGTTATATTGGGACTCTTTCCCTGGGCTGAGGGGTGATCATATAGAGGTCCATAAAACAAGGAGGGACATTGATCAGGTAGATAGTCAACATCTTTTCTTAACGGCAGTTTTCTTAAAACTAGAGGGCATAGCTTTAAGGTGAGGGGAAGAGCTACAAAAGAGTCCAGAGGGGCAATTTTTCACACAAATGGTGGTGAGTGTCTGGAACGAGCTGCCAGAGGTAGTCATAGAGGTGAGTACAATGTTGTCTTTTAAAAAATATTTAGACAGTTATGTGGGTAAGATTGGTATAGCGGCATATGGACCAAACATGAGCAATTACTACTAGCTTTATTGTAAAAACTGGATGGCATGGACAAGTGAAGGTTCTGTTTCAATGCTGTAAACCTCAGTGTCTCTGTATTATAAATATTAAATTGACCAATAAGCTCCACATCCAGAAAGTAATCTCATTGACCTATATTTAAGATACCCTGTTAATCTGATGACTAATAACCCGACCTGCAATAATTAGATAAATCAAACCGCAGTCTTGTTCTCACCTGGAAATCCAAGTAGAGGTAGCAAAATTAGACCAAAAACAATCCGTCCCACTCGATCCACTTATAGCACAAGGCACTGCCTCACAGATTGCAGAGTGGGCAACTTGACAGAATTTCATTTCATTGACCAACTTCCTGTGCCCAGTGACCCTCCTCCATTTCCGCAAAAGCCTATCTAGCAATATTCATTTCAAGCCCTCTGACTCCTGCAGCTATCGAGACCACAGTTCTTCACACCCCACATCCTATAAGGACTCCATCCCTTTCTCTCAGCTCCTTCACATTTGTTTTGATGGGGCCACTTTCCAAAGCGATGCCTCTAATATGTGTTCATTCTTCCTCAACCATGGTTGCCCACCTACAGTTGTTGACAGAGCCCTCAACAGTGTGCGGTCCATCTCCTATGCCTCAACCCTCACCCCATCCCCTTTCTCCCAGAACAAGGATAGTGTCCCTTTTGTTCTCACATTTCACCCAACCAGCCTTCATATACAAAGCATGGTTCTCTGCCATTTTTGCCAACTCCAACATGATGCCACCAGTAAACACATTTTCCCTTCACTCCCTCTCTCAGCATCCCACAGAGACTGTTCCCTTTGGGATGACCTAGCTCACTCCTCTACTGTACACAACACCTCTCCCGTCACCAATAGCACCTTTCCGTGCAATTGCAGAAGGTGTAACGCCTGCCCCTTTACCTTTTTCACGCTCACCATCCAAGGTCCAGAACATTCATTCCAAGTTAAATAGCATTACACTTGCATCTCTTTCAACTTGGTGTACTGCATTTCTCACTCCCAGTGTGGTCTCCTCTGTATCGCAGAGGCCAACCGTAGACTGTGTGATGGTTTTGCTGATCACCTCCGGTCAGTATGCAACAGGACACTGACCTTCTGGTTGCTTGCTATTTTAAGCACACGATCAACGCTCCCACGCTCCACATGTCTGTCCTTGGCCTGCTGCAATGTTCCAGTGAAGCTCAATGCAAACTGGAGGAACAGCATCTCATCTTCTGGTGCGGCATTTTATAGCCTTCCGATCGCAACATCGCATTCAACAACTTCAAATGATTAGCTCTACTCCACCTCGATCTCTCTGTTTTCATTTTGAATTGCACTCTTTTACTACTTTGTCTTTCTTCATTTTTCATCTCCCCACCACCCCCCACCCCGACGCCTTGGGGCTCTTCCTCCCTATTTTAATCCCCCGTTGCTTCCATTTTACATTTTTCCCACCCAGTCCCCATCTCCCCCCACATCTTGATCCGCCATTAGCAGACTTTCCCCTAGTCTCTGTGGCTATGAGTCACCTTTGATTCCCTCACCCTGCAGTATAAATATCTCCCACTTTTAGCTTTGACAAAGAGTCATGTGGACTCAGAATGTCAGCTCTTTTCTCTCCTTACAGACACTGCCAGACCTGCTGAGAATTTCCCTTTCGGTTACATCCTCCTCTATCCTCAGACTTCTTCCTTCAGAACACTTGTTAATCACTTGACTGAATCTAAGAACTTCAATGATATGCAATGATCAAATCATTTAAAATACTTTATTTTCTTAAATAAACATTATAATATCAATTATAATATCAATACGTATTAAAGTTTAAACAACTATAATTTCTAAGTGAATAATTCTTATTCTTCCTCTTCGCCCTTTCTGTCCAGTGAGGCTGAATCCACGCCCACTTCTTCGTAATCCTTCTCCAGCGAGGCCATGTCCTCCCGTGCATCCTGGAATTCCCCTTCCTCCAGCCCTTCCCCCACGTACCAGTGGACAAAGGCTCGCTTGGCGTACATCTTATCAAATTTGAGGTTCAGGCGGGTCCAAGCCAAGGAAATTGAGGTGGTGTTGCTCAGCATACAGAGGGCCCGTTGCACCTTTGCCAGATCACCCCCTGGTACCACCGTTGGGGGCTGGTAATTGATGCCAACCTGTTGGAGAGAAGCAAAATTTGTTTGATTTCAATTTCTTATGATCCAGATCAACATCAGATTCTTATCCGTTCATCACTTTTCAGAATGCTGCATTTACCAGAATGTTTCTATGTTTCCCTTTACAAACATGGAGATCTGGTCGTTTCCTGTGTACTTTCAACCAGAAAGAGGCATCAGTTTCTGATGGAATATCACTGTGCAATGAAACTGCATTCAAAATTAAATCAAATCTTTATCAATGCAATTTTGCACAGATATTGATTGGTAGAAAGCCTTGTCTTTCAAGGCAGGATCCTCCCAGGAACATTCTAAATGGAATTCTAGAGTTAACAAATGGAAGAATGTTAACCAAGCCTCGCTTTGGGGTATTCTCTTCTGTGAAGCAATGGGGATGGTCTATTCCATTATTAACCCTGTAAGGAAAGATATCTTTGAGTCAGAGGTTTCCAGCATGGAATCAGGCCCTTTGGCCCAATTTGCCTATGCTGCCCTTTCTGGACCACTAAGCTAGTCCCACTTCAGCTTTTGGCTCCTATCCTTCTATTTTACCCATGTAACTCTCCCACCTCTTGTACTACTACTTCTGGCAGCTCATTCCAGATACTCACCACGTTCTGAAAAAATTGCCCCGCTGGGCCCTTTTGTATTTCTCCCCCCTCACCTTAAACCTATGCCCTCCAGTTTTAGACTCGCCTTCCTTTGGAAAATATGTTGACTCTCCGGCTGATCTATGCCCCTCATTATTTTATAGACCTCATTAAGATCACCCCTAAGCCTCCAACACTCCAGAGAAAAAAATCCTAGTAGATCCAGCCTCTCCTTATAACCCAAACCATCAAGTCCTGGTAGCATGATAGGAAATCTTTTCTGCACTCTTTCTTGTTTAATAATATCCTATAATAAAGGTAAACCAACATGTGTTATTAGATTGATACAATCCTGGCCATGTTACCTTGGTCCATGTGAGTTGAATGCAAAAGCCACATTTACCTTGAATCCTGTTGGACACCAATCAACAAACGCAATTGAGCGCTTGGTCTTGATGGTGGCAATGGCAGCGTTGACATCCTTGGGCACCACGTCTCCTCGGTACAGCATGCAGCACGCCATGTACTTGCCCTGGCGGGGGTCACACTTCACCATCTGATTAGCTGGTTCAAAACAGGCGTTGGTGATCTCCGACACCGAGAGTTGTTCATGGTAAGCTTTCTCAGCTGATATCAGTGGGGAGAAGGTTACTAGAGGGAAGTGAATGCGGGGATAGGGGACCAGGTTGGTCTGGAACTCAGTCAGGTCCACGTTGAGGGCACCGTCGAACCGGAGTGAGGCCGTGATGGACGACACTACCTGTCCAATCAGGCGGTTGAGGTTGGTGTAAGTTGGTCTCTCGATGTCAAGGTTCCGCCGACAGACATCGTAAATGGCCTCATTGTCCACCATGAAGGCACAGTCAGAGTGCTCCAGGGTGCAGTGGGTGACCAGCACGGAGTTGTACGGCTCAACCACAGCGGTGGAAATCTGGGGAGCAGGGTAAACGGAAAACTCCAGCTTGGATTTCTTGCCGTAGTCGACGGAGAGTCTCTCCATCAGGAGGGAGGTAAAACCCGAGCCAGTGCCACCCCCAAAACTGTGGAAGATGAGGAAACCCTGCAGTCCTGTGCACAGATCAGCCTGTGGGGGGAAAACCATAGGAAACACAGAATAGAATTAGAATAGAAATCCTACAGTACAGAAAGAGGCCATTCGGCCCATCGAGTCCACACCAACCACAATCCCATCCAGTCCCTACCCTCATATCCCTACATATTTTACCCATTAATCTCTCTAACCTACACATTTCAGGACAATAAGAGGCCATGTGGGAGGAAACCAGAGGAAACCCACGCAGACGCGAGGAGAACGTGCAAACTCCACACAGACCCTAGCTGGGAATCGAACCCAGGTTCCTGGAGCTGTGAAGCAGCAGTGCTAACCACTGTACTACCGTGCCACCATTAAACAGGAAGCAGCAAATGGATTCTCTGCTCAAAGGACAAAAGAATCTAACATGAGGAAATCTTCTAAGGATTCCTGTTTACACTGCACAGATTGTGCTGAGAGAGCCTGGGGTGCATAAGAAGCCTGGGAGGAGCCAGAGTGAACCAGCTTGGAGTGTATCGATGGTAGAGACATGGTGATGTTAGTAATTCTAAAATCATTGCTTGTAATATGATAATTTCATAGCTTGAAATTCACCTGAGCAGGAAACTGATTTCACTGGGAAATCAGAGCAGGGATATCCCCTCTCACTAAGCTGATGCAACTTACCACCTTCCGGACACGATCTAAGACCAGGTCCACAATCTCCTTGCCCACAGAGCAGTGGCCCCGTGCGTAGTTATTAGCCGCATCCTCCTTGCCGGTGATGAGCTGCTCGGGGTGAAAGAGCTGTCGGTAGGTGCCGGTACGGACCTCATCTGGGGGGAGACAGGGAACAGAGACTTGACCAACAAGAACTCAGAGACTGAAGGAAATATTTCAATCAGATCCCTGACTGACCAACCCAGTAACAATCTCTCCTCTTACCAATCACAGTGGGCTCCAGGTCTATAAACACAGCTCGGGGAACGTGTTTACCAGCCCCTGTCTCACTGAAGAAGGTGTTGAAGGAGTCATCACCACCTCCGATGCTCTTGTCACTGGGCATCTGTCCATCCGGCTGGATCCCATGTTCCAGACAATACAGCTCCCAGCAAGCGTTACCGATCTGAACACCGGCCTGGCCAATGTGGATTGAGAGACACTCGCGCTAAAGAGGGGACAGAGATAATTATTATACAGGATTGAGAGTTTTACAGTACACATTCAGTGTGATGATAGATGGAGAAGGGGGAATGAGGGATATTAAACATTCCCTTCCTCTATCTGCTGAATTCCAGCTACTCCCCATGGATTTTCTATTCTATTGGGATCCTCTGTCCAGGGAGATCCACCAGATCCTGGAAAGTGCCAATCTCTGTAAATCCACTCTGCGATATCCCAGCATTTCTGCAGCACCGGAATCACAGACACAGCCATCCCTGTCCCAGTCACCGTCACCCCTGTCCCTCTAGATCCCATCTCCCGAGTGAGCACTGCTTGCCTATGGGACACATTCCATTCGCCATGACTCAATGCTCCCTTACCATGATGTCCTTCTATTCTCACAGCTCCTGCCAATGAGTTGCGGAGTTTCCCGCTCGCGCTATTTATACCCAGTGCTATGGCGCCAACACGAGCTCTGATTGGTCAAAGGGATCCGGTTGCTTCGGGAAACGTCAACACAAAATGGAACGTTGGTGCAAGGCGTTGATTGGTTGCTGCGTGTAATGGGAGGGACTATTTCATGGTCACAATTGATTAGGGGAGGGGCATTAGACAACCAGAGCTTCCTCTATTAATCTCCAACCCCAAAGAGACAGACAGAACCTTTCATTCAGACCTCCTCATGAGACCCATTTATCAAAGTCCCAATAATCAGACCCGAGTTAAAACCATTTCAAAACCTTCCCCTGAATAGGCCCTGTCTGTCCCTGATATATCTAGCAATCATCCATCAGATCATTTGACCAGTTAGTACCAGAAAACTATTTCTTAAATTTGCAATCAGTCAAATCAGAATCCATCAGAACCCACGCAACAGGCACAACTTAATGGAGCGCAATCCATCTGACATTCACTCACTTTCCCGCACCCCTTTCCCCATCCAGATCAACATCTGTCAGGTTGTATCTGTCACATCCTGGTTGACCATCCACGCAGATCGCAATTACCATAGTATCAGTCACCTCAGACCTATGCAACACATTACCCTCCGCCTAAATCCCCTCTAAGTACCGACTGCTGCCCACATCCGTCATACTGCAATATCCTATTAATCCGATTATATTAGACACTAACCATCTACTACCTTCCAGCAGACGCTCATTTATCAAGAATCAACGAGCCAGCGTCTGTCGGTTCGGTCCAGTTATCAGCTTCCTGTCGCTGTGAATGTGTTAGAAATCGTTAACTGCACACACTCCACACGCCAGCGCTGCACCTTTCTTCCCACACATCTCACCATTCAAAAATCAGCAGACCAGCCCCACCCTGCCAAACCACTAAGAATTTCTGATTACTTACTCACATGTAACTGACACTCACCTCCGAGATTTCCTTCCATCAGAACTTCGGCTATCAGACAAAGTTTTATTTTATCTTCATGGTTTGTTCGCTGTCAAAGTGCCATTCGCTCAGGACACCATTTGTCTGATTCTGTCTATGAGAAATCTCTGTTGGGTCCAGTGTGTCAGTTTCCATCTGTGAAACGTCCAACAGCCCAAACATAACTTCTCGTCCATTTGGCATCAGATCTCCACCTACCTGTGCTCGGTGAATCTTTCAGACATACGGCTTCCAGGCGCAAGTTATTGAAGCCCCATCAATCACTCCTTTATCCTCCCCTTCAGTCCTCCATGAATCACACACTCACCGTCCAGTTTCTCATCCACCCAGCCCCAATCCAAACCCAATGGATTGTATGTGTTAGTTACCCCATAAAACTCAACTGTCTCATTGCCACCTACCAGCCCCTCATTCTAAGAACACAGAGATAAGATTCCCACACTGATACCCGCATCTGTCAAAAGCAAGGCACATATACATCCGCCACCCCACATCAATCACCCTTTCTCGTCCAGTTCCCATCTTGGAACCAGCCTCCCATTCATTCACTCTGTCTACACTCCCCACTGCCTCGGCAAAGCAGTCAGCGTAATTAAGGACCCCACACACCCCCACATTCTCTCTTCCACCTTCTTCTGTCGGGAAGAAGATACAAAAGTCCGCCTTGTTGTCCAACAAGGGGCATACACGCGAGGGGTCGTACGAGGGCTGCTCTGGGATGTTTCGAGAGTGGTCTAGTGCTTCACGTCGTTAGTGTACACTTAAACTGGACCAGCTGATTGGCAACACGACAGCTCAGTGAATATCACTGTTTGCTGTGCAGATACATGGATTTGGGCCAGTGTCTGTGGGAGTTTGCGCATTCTCCCCGTGCTTGCGTGGGTTTTCTCCGGGTGCTCTGGTTTCCTCCCACACCCCAAAGATGTGTTCTTAGGCTGACTGGTGTAACAAATTGTCCCTAAATTAGTCTCCCCTCAATCTGGTTTCCAATGCGGAGTGCCATAAGCGCAGACAAGGGTCATGGGTGAAAGAGGGGACTCACAATGTTGAAATGGCAGCACGGGCTCGTTGGGCCGAAGGGCCTGGTTCCTGTGCTGTGTTGTTCTTTGTTCTTTGTCTGAGGTCACGTACCAACTGACTCAAGAACAGCTTCTTCCCTGCTGCTGTCAGACTTTTGAATGGACCTACCTGGCATTAAGTTGATCTTTCTCTACACCCTAGCTATAACTGTAACACTACATTCTGCACTCTCTCCTTCTCTATGAACGGTATGCTTTGTCTGCATAGAGCGTAAGAAACAATACTTTTCACTGCATACTAATACATGTGACTATAATAAATCACAAAGTTACAGATCGGAGAGATCCCATCTACAAATTCACTTATTTCAGAAAAAATCGGACCATGCTTTCTCCATTTATCAGAAAACAATCCCTCAGACATCATTTACGCTTATTATGATGGATAATATTAATTTGTTTCAGCCTTCAATTTATGATTCCCCATCTATCAGGCACCACCTGACTTGCTTCCCCTGATAAACAGACACTCATCTTCTACACCAGAATGCCTTAACAGTCAGGGGCTAAACTGTCAGAGTTTCATTAACCAGCTCCAGCGACCAAATAGGCATCGCATTAGCATCAATTTCCAACAAAGTCACAATTGACAGATCCCCAACTCTGAAAGAGAAACCTCTCAACTCAAAGCAACATTTACCGGAAACAATCTATCAGATCCCCATTTAGCAGACACTCCCCTGTTATCGGATCTTCACACATCATTCACTCATTTATTGGAATCCCGTCAATAAAAGTCATAATTCATTAGGCAGTATCTATCAGCTCACATATCTTATGACTATTTTTGTAAGATTTACATGAACTACAATGCTACTCTACAACAATCATGACCTCATCCATCAGATCCTGATTGGTCAGAGTCCCTGTGGGAAAGGGCCAGTCAAGTGGAAGCCCATTTGTCAGATCATAACCCTTGTTCTACTCAACTATCAGATCCCATCATTCTGCTACACGTACAGCACGTGCTCGGCCTGTAGATGGCCATCTACTTGACAAACAAATATTGAAATACCATCCGTCAGTTCCATCTTATCAAATACCGTGTTTAAACTCTGTATTTCCGACTTGTGGTTATGAAAGGACCTACCTTGCATTCAACTGATCTTCCTCTACACCCGAGCTATGACTGTAACACTGCATTCCGCACTCCCTCCTTCCCTATGAACGGTATGCTTTGTCTGCATAGCGCGCAAGAAACAATACTTTTCACTACACGCTAATACATAATAAATCCAAACTACAGATGGGAGAGATCCCATCTACCAAATTCAGTTATTTCAGAAGAGATTAGGCAGATGAATTACAATTTATATACGCTTAGAAACATAGCAAATGGGAACATTCTCCCTGACATTCTCCCTTCGAGGCTGCTTCCCCATTCACTATGATCATGTCTGATAATGGGATTTAATAGCCCAATCTATCCCAGCTTCTCCCATATCCTTCTTGACCCCTTTGCCCCTAGAACTGTATCTAACTGTTTCTTAAAAACATTATTGTTTCTGGCTTCAGCTATTTCCTGTGGCATCCAATTGCACAGGCTTATCATTCTTGGCGAAGATCTTCCTCAGTATTTCAGTCTTAAGTGGTTGACACAACATCTTCAGACTATGACCCCTGGTTTTGGACACCTCCACAATCGGAAACATCCTTCCTGCATCTACGCTGTGCACTCCTGTTTGAATTTGATACGTTTCTATGAGATTTCATCTTTGTTTTATGAACTGCAGATAATTTAATTCTCGTCCATTCAATCTCTATTCAGAGATCAGTCCTGCTATCCTAATAATTAAGCTGGGAAACATTCACTCCCTCAGGAGAAAGAGCACCCTTATTCATATAAGGAGATCAACACTGTA
Organism: Carcharhinus amblyrhynchos; assembly: GCF_965287045.1. Taxonomy (NCBI): domain Eukaryota; kingdom Metazoa; phylum Chordata; class Chondrichthyes; order Carcharhiniformes; family Carcharhinidae; genus Carcharhinus; species Carcharhinus amblyrhynchos. Next base: position 770,136 of record NW_027649832.1, on the reverse strand, counting down.
CACAATATTCCAGGTGTGACCCCATCAAGGCCGTGCATAATTGCAGCGAGTTATCCCTACTCTCGTACTTAAATCCTCTCACTATGAATGTCAACACACCAGTTGCCTTCTTAACTACCAGCTGCACCTGCATGCGTTCCTTCAGCAACATGTGTATGAGGACACCAGGCCTTGTTGCAAATTCCTCTCTTTTAATCTAGAATCATTCAAATAGTAAACTGCCTTCCCATTTTTGCTACCAAAGGGGATATCCTCACATTGATCCACATTTTGCTGAAACTGCCACTTACTAAATTGCCCAAATGACACGAACGTATCTTCTCCTTCCCCACAGTTCACCCTCACAAACAGCTTTGTGTCAGCTGCAAATGTGGAAACATCACATCATGTCACCTCATCTAAATCATTGATCTATAAGAGAGAGAGACGAGCTGGGACCCTAACACCAATCTCTTCAGTGCCACTCCAGTCACTGCCTGCCTTTCAGAACTAAGCCCATTTATTCCTAATCTTTGTTTCTGGAATACCAGCCAATATTATGTCTATCTCAGTACACATCCAGTCTTATGTGGTTTAATTTTACATGCTAAACTCTTAAGTGGGACTTTGTCGAAAGCATTCTGAAAGTCCAATTAAACCACATGCACTGGCTCCCCTGATCAACTCCATTAGCAGCGCAGTGGCAGTGTTTAGCACTGCTGCCTCACAGTGCCGGGGACCCACATTCAATTCTGGCCTCGGGTGACTGTGTGGATTTTGTGTGTTCTCTCCATGCCTACATGGGTTTCCTCTGCGCACTGTGGTTATGCCCCACACACTAAAGATGTGCAGGTTAGATTGATTGATCATGCTGATTTGTCACTTATTGTCAGGGGATTTCTAGAATAAGTATATGGGATTACAGGGATAGGGCCTGAGTGGTACTATTGTTGGTGCAAGCTTGATGGACTGAATGGCCTAGGTGTAAACTATAGGAATTCTATGATTCCATGATTCTAGTTGCATATGTCAAGAACTCCATTTGGTTTGTCAAGTATGATTTCACTTTGGTGAATCCATGTTGAATCTATCCAATTCTACCTCTGTTCCAAAGATACTGCCATAAAATCATTGATAATGGACTTGATAAGTCTCCCCACTATCGATGTGAGGATGACTAGTCAGTAATTACTTCTTCTCTCTACCTCCCTTGTTAAAGTAGTGGAGTTACAGTCGCTTCCCTCCAATCTGTTTAAGTTGTTGCTGAGTCTACATAATCTTGGAGGATGGCCAACAATGCTTCCACTATTTCTAGGATCACTCCTCAAAGTACTCTGAAGTCTGGATTATTAGACTCCCTGGGAGTTAAAGGCCTTCAATCCCACCCGTTTCCTCAACACAATTTCTATATTAATACTAATTCCATTCAGCTCCTCAATCTCATTAAGGCTATGTTGCCCGACATTTCCATGTTATTTGTGTCCTAGTTTGTGAAGGCAGAGCTGAAGTATGTATTTGTTAGCCATTTTGTTTGTTCTCCATTCTGAATTCTCCTGTTCCTGAATGCATGGAGTCTTTATTTGTCTTCAATCTTTTTATGTTCACACACATTCAGCAATTTTAAGACAGTTTTTAAGATTCCCGCAAATTTAATTTTTTCCCCCATTCTTAATCAATCCTTTGTCATCGTTTGCTGAAATCTAAAGAGCTCCCAATCATCAGATCTGTTTTTTTCTGACCAATTTGTATGCCTATTCCTTGGATCTAATAATATGTCTAATTTTCTTTGCCATCCATGGTTTTGCGACCTCTTTTTACTTTTGCGAGAGACAGTTAAAAAGAATTTTTGCCATCCGCACATTTCCTCTTCGAGTGGTTGCCACTGCCAATACACTGTCACCCATACGTAACTTTTCTCAATCTATCAAAGCCAGCTCATGGGTCATACCATTGCAGTTGCCGTTGTTAAGAGTCATGACCCTAGCTTCAGTTTTAATTACTTCATTCTCCATCTTTTCTATCATATTATGGTCGTGCATCCCCAAATTGGCAAGCACAACAAAATTCAAATAGTACCTTCTCTTTAGGAGAAGGTACCCAGTCAAGGATGGCAGGTTATCTAGTGGGTTTGTTAACATATTGGACCAGGAATCCATCCTGTACTCACTGCAGGAATTCCCCCTCTATGGCTTTGTGACTAATTTGCTTTCCCCAATCTGTATGCGGATTACAGTCACCCATAGTTAGATTATCCTTGTTCACACATAACCACTTTGAACTTTTTTCCCATTAGGGTTCCTTAGCTCTACCCATACATAGTTCACATTATCAGAGATATTTTCCCTCCTTATTGCATTAACTTCCTCCTTAACCACCAATGCAATCCCACCGACTTTTTTGTTGGTACTTCCTACACGCTGAATATTCTGGATGTTCATTTCTTATCCATTGTCACCCTGCATGTCTCTGTAATCCTGATCATCGTATCCCTTTGAATCCATTTATATGATTAATTAATCCACTTTATCGTCAATGCCCCCTACATTAAGGTGCAAAGTCATAAGGTTTGTCTTTTTTAACATTACTTATGCCATTCCCACTTTTTTATTGTGGCCCAATATGATTCTGGATGTCGATTCCTCTGCCTATCAGTCTTCTTATCCTCTTTATGTTCTTGTCCTTCATTTCTCCCTCTGAGTAATTGTATAGGTTCCTATCCCACTGTCGTTTTGTTTTGATTCCTCCATTAACACTCTCAGAACTATTCCCCCAAGGACATCAGTCCTGGTCCTTCACAGGTACATGTCCAATTTGTCAAAGTCTCAGTAGAAGCATAGATTCCCATCTGGAAAGTTTATCTATAAGGCTTGGCTGAAATTACAGAAACATACCTCACAGGTAACGCCCTAGAAACCAGGGTATGCTTTGTCCCACAGGCAGGCCAGATACAGCAGAATAGTTACTGTCGGAGTCAGTTGCCCTGGCTGCCCTCAGCATCGGTCTGAGCCCCAATATCTCTCATTTCATCTGGTCAACAGCAGCTAAGGAACGATCCTTCTCATTATCATTTACTGCACATTGGCTCTGTGATGACTCCAGTCAGGCAAATAAGGCTGGCCTCCTGGAGTATGAACTGCTGGATTAAGTCCCAATTGATGGCCCAATCAGGGAGTCTCATGTTTCCTATTTAAAGCAGGTGTGTGGGTCGCTCTGCCTGCTGATACAGGGAGCACACAAGGAGAACACAGAGAGCATTCTGTTATATATTATGTCTTGTAAATAAAGGAACCTTTGGTGACAGGACCTTCACCTCCACGGAGTTATTACACTCCAATAATATTATGCACCAATAACATGTCTCCCCTCCCCGCCCCCCTCCACTCACCCCGCAACTGTTGAATCAATTCTCTTCGATAATAAGGAGGGTAAAAGTTACCAGAGGGAAGTGAATGCGGGGATAGGAGGCCAGGTTGGTCTGGAACTCAGTCAGATCCACGTTGAGGGCACCGTCGAACCTGAGTGAGGCCGTGATGGACGACATTACCTGTCCAATCAGACGGTTGAGGTTGGTGTAAGTTGGCCTCTCAATGTCAAGGTTCCGCCGACAGACATCGTAAATGGCCTCACTGTCCATCATGAAGGCACAGTCAGTGTGCTCCAGGGTGCAGTGGGTGACCAGCATGGAGTTGTACGGCTCAACCACCGCGGTGGAAATCTGGGGAGCAGGGTAAACAGAAAACTCCAGCTTGGATTTCTTGCCATAATCGACTGAGAGTCTCTCCATCAGGAGGAAAGTAAAACCCGAACCAGTACCACCTCCAAAACTGTGGAAACCCTGCAGTCTTGTGCACAGATCAGCCTGTGGGGGAAAAACATACAGAAAACACATGAAACAGGAAGCAGGGAATGGAATCTCTCCACAAGTGTTTGGATATAAAGTCTGGATAGGAAGGAACTGCCAGTGCTGCCTATGGCAGCGACTGTTGGGATTGGACAGTTTGGGGCTGTGATATGGATTGAAATTTGCAGAGAAGATATATAGAACCCAACTTTTCCAGGAACAGCAAATTCCCAACGGATGCTCACAGACCCCTCTGAATGGAAGAAGAAAGTGTTATGAATGCAGCCCAGTCCATCACGCAACCAATCTCCCACCTGTTGACTCCATCTACACTTCCCCCAGCCTTTGAAAAGCAGCCAGCATAATTAAGAACCCAATGCCATTGGGACATACTTCCTTCCATCGGGAAAAAGATACAAAAGTCTGAGGTCATGTACCAACCGATTAAAGAACAGGTCTTTCCCTGCTGCCAGAGTTTTGAATGGAACAACTTTGTATTAAGTTGACCTTTCTCTACACCCTAGCTATGACTGTAACAATACATTCTGCACTCTCCTTTCCTTCTCTATGTACTTTATACGTTGTCTTTATAGCATGCAATAAATATTACTTTTCACTGTACACTAATAAATGTGACAATAATAAGTCAAATCAAATCAAAAGCTTTAGTCTCTTTAGAAAATGGAAATTAATTCTAAATACTGGAGGATCCAGCAGGATAGAAGATCATATTAACCACTGGAGCGATTGTGTTCTGCTGGTAGTGCTACTGGACCAGTAATTCAGAGCCAGGCTCTTGGGACACGCTTTCAAATCCAAGCACAAATAGTGGAATCTAATTTCAGTGAAGTATCTGGAATTGGAAATCCCACCAGTTTCAGTAATGTCCTTTAGGGATGGAAATCTGCCATCCTTACCTGGTTTGGCCGACATGTGACTCCACAGGGAGGGGAATTTAATTCCCTCAGAACCGCTCCCATGGACGGAGCTACATCTCGCTAAACAGAATGGAAAAGCGGGGATGGAAGTTGCTAGAGGGTGTAGGCAGTGGGAGCTGCTGTGTAGAGGGAGACAGAGGCAGAGGCAGCAATGGCAGAGAGTTTGGAACCTGTGATCTCTGAGGGTGTAATGTCTTCTTCTCAATCTCCAGCTGATGGGAATCATTTCCACTCCCTTCAACGGGGTATGAGTAAGAACATGAGACAGAAATGCAGAATATCCGAGTGAAAAAACTTACCACCTTCCGGACGCGATCTAAGACCAGGTCCACAATCTCCTTGCCCACAGAGCAGTGGCCCCGTGCGTAGTTATTAGCCGCATCCTCCTTGCCGGTGATGAGCTGCTCGGGGTGAAAGAGCTGTCGGTAGGTGCCGGTACGGACCTCATCTGGGGGAGACAGGGAATAGAGATTTGACCAACAAGAACTCAGAGACTGAAGGAAATATTTCAATGAGATCCCTGACTGACAAACCCAGCAACAATCTCTCCTCTTACCAATCACAGTGGGCTCCAGATCTATAAACACGGCTCGGGGAACGTGTTTACCAGCCCCTGTCTGACTGAAGAGAGTGTTGAAGGAGTCATCACCACCTCCGATGCTCTTGTCACTGGGCATCTGTCCATCCGGCTGGATCCCAAGTTCTAGACAGTACAGCTCCCAGCAAGCGTTACCGATCTGTACACCGGCCTGGCCAATGTGGATTGAGAAACACTCACACTAAGGAAGAGTGAAATATCATTATTCACACGGGAAGAAGAGTCATACGTGAACCATTCAAAATGCTGATGGATGGAGAAATTTTACACTTGTGTTCAGATGTTGGTCCCATCTTTTCCCTAATGATTCTTTATAATCATTAGGGAATCCACTAAAATTTAACAGAAATTCCACATCCCTCAGGTTCTGGGGGCTGTGTTGGATTTCGAAATCAAGTTGGACAATTGAGACCTCTAAACACAGCAGCCATGGCGTTGTGACCTCTCTAAATCCATCGCCAGCGATCCAACACCCCACACTCAGACCCAATCCCAATTAGACCATTCCCCAGTGTTTTGATAATTTTCAAATTTGTGATGGTTAGTGTTGTAAAATTCTTGTTTTCCTTTTGTGGATTGTTCCCGCAACAGCAAGATCCTTTAACCTTGTGTATTTAAAGACACCTTTTCATTAGCTCTCAATGATTAATGTTAGGAACAAAAGTGGATAAATGCAAATAAGAGTGCGTTTATTGGGGTTCGCTGAATAAAATCTGACAATAAATAGGCCAATTAGGAATCAAGAAAGTGATTTTGAAACGGAGGCCAACTACATAGACTAAATTAATGATTTGAAACTTCCATTCCAAGAGAGAAGATAACGAGCTGATCTTATTGTGCTGGTACAAGACACTAAACATATAATCAAAGGGAAGAAGCATGGTGAAGTATCTCAGAAAATCTTTAATGCCTTTTAGATTAATACTTATCAAAGAGAAGGCGGGAGTCGCGTAGAGTACCACTGGCTCTTGCATTCCGGTTCAGCCTTGACTCAATTTGACACTCGCTGTCTGTTCTCTCCCCATCTCTTTTGTTTCCCTCTGGACGTGGTCAATTAATGCTCAACTTGCTCAGCGAAAGCCCATTCTCGTTAACTCTATCCATTTCACAAGCCGCAGTGTTATTAATCATGTTATTGCATTGTGGTTCACCTAATTGTGGCGAGACTAATCCTTAGTTCATTTAGGAGGTTCCTGATCATCCAATGATTAGTTTCCCGAGGGTGACAGTCACCTGTTGATGTCATTTTCCATGACCTCTTAACTGGCCCTGAAAGGTGTCAATTACTAGTTGATTTCTGTTGTTTCTATCGCTTTTTGTTGAGGTGAAGGTGTGAAGTATGATTTGATGCTGGCATACTTCTTCAGTAAGAAGTCTCACAACACCAGGTAAAGTCCAACAAGTTTATTTGATCGTAAACCCACTAGCTTTCGGGGTTTACGATTAAATAAACTTGTTGGACTCTAACCTGGTGTTGTGAGACTTGTTACTGTGTTTACCCCAGTCCAACCCCGGCATCTCCACATCATACTTTTTCAGGGCAGGGATAACATGCTGCAACGTCCTGGTGATTGATATCTTGAGCTCATTGCATCACACTGCATTTAATTGGTATTCAGTCAAATACCAATCTGTGACTATGCTTTGTACTTGCCACTGGACTGTCGAACTTATTTCTCGCTATGGTTCAGATTAATTAGTTACTTTGCTTCTAAAACTTCTTCGAACCATAAAAATCGTTTCAGAAGCTAACAAGGCTGTCAATGTATCTTGCACACTGAATATAAATAAGAATGGCTTTGATGTCTCGGAACATAGAATTCATCTATCCAGATATCTCATTGATCTACAGTCATCAGTGTGTCCTGTGGAACTTCATTAAAACAGACACTTATCAATGTGATTTGCTGAGAGAACTGTTTCGACATTGTAGGGTTTGCTTCTGTCTGTCCGTGCTTGATTCAATGCAATACAACATATAGATTGCCTTACAGTACCTAAGAAGTGGTAGAAGCTGCACAAAGTGTATATAAAACACAATTAAAATTTTTGTTTGAACGTAAATGTGGCGCTACATGTAACAAAAACAACTAACCTTTATTAAAATTCAAATTCACGGAAGAGCTACAAAAGCCAATTACAGAGCTTAATTCGAAACTTGCAAAATCAAAGATAGTTACATGATGTGAAATAAAGGATTTTGTTTAAACATCACCCGTTTAGCTGCCCTAATTGAATACATACGACTGAATGTTTTAACACTTGCTTTTATACGTTTTCATACTGGGGCATTGAAATTTTTGAACATACCTAATAGTTTTAATTAGGAGGAAGGTGGCTGGTTGCACATCAGCACATATTTAACTTTGACATCTCGCATCACTGGCTTACAGGTCATGTGTTATTCTCTTTTGTGAGTTTTCAGTGTGACGTTAAGGGCAAGTCATGTGACAGGCTGTGACCCAGATTTCAGCACAGCCTATTTCTGTCATTTCACTGGTGCCATGACTAAACTGCAAACTAAATTAAACACCAGCGGTGTGCCTCAGGGATCGGTGCTGGGTCCAGTGTTATCATTCATAGTAATGATTTGGACTGGAATTTAGGAGGCATGATTAGTATGTTTGCAGATGACACGAAGATTGGTGGCACAGTGGAGAGTGTTATCTCGGATTGCAATGGGATCTTGCTCAGTTGGGCCAGTGGGCTGATGAACGGCAGATGGAGTTTAATTTAGATAAATGCGAGGTGATCCATTTGGTAGATCGAACCAGGGCAGGACTCAATTAATGGTTGAGCATTGAGGAGGGTTATAGGACAAAGAGATCTAGGGGTACTGGTTCACCAATGGGATGCTGGCCTTCATAGCGAGGTGGATTGAATACAAAAGTAGGGAGGTCTTGCTGCGGCTGTATAGGGCATTGGTGAGGCCGCAGCGGAGTTGAGGGGGTTGAGCTATGAGGAGAGGCTGAATAAACTCGGCTTGCACTCGTTAGAGTTTAGAAGACTGAGGGGAGATCTCATCGAGACATATAAGATGATGAATGGGATGGATAGGATAGAGGTGGAGAGACTCTTGCCGCTCAGAAAGGACAGTAGGACTAGGGGGCACAGCCTCAAGATAAAGGGGGGGCGGTTTAGAACGGAGTTGAGGAAGAACTTCTTCACTCAAAGGGTGGTGAATCTCTGGAATTCTCTGCCCGTTGAGGTGGTGGAAGCTGCCTTGCTAAATATATTTAAGATGCGGGTTGATGGGTTTTTGATAAGCGAGGGGATTAAGGGTTATGGGGAGAGGGCGGGAATGTGGAACTGAGCCACGACAGATCAGCCATGATCTTATTGAATGGCAGGGCAGGCTCGAAGGGCTAGATGGCCTACTCCTGCTCCTATTTCTCATGTTCTTATGTTCTTATGAATGTGGAGTCTTGGGTGGACCGGGGGTGAAGAAGGCATTCAGCATGCTTGGTCAGAGCATTGGATACTGGAGTTGGGATGTCTTGATGCAGTTGTACAAGACAATGGTAAGTCCACAGTTGGAATATTGTTAACGTTCTGTTCAACTTATTATAGAAAGGATATTACTAAGCTAGAAGGAGTGCAGAAAAGATTCATTCGGATACATCCAGGATTTGATGGTTTGAGTTATAACGAGAGGCTGGTTATATTGGGACTCTTTCCCTGGACTTAGGGGTGATCATATAGAGGTCTATAAAAGGAGGGACATTGATCAGGTAGATAGTGAACACCTTTTCTCAAAGGTAGTTTTCTTAAAACTAGAGAGCATAGATTTAAGGTGAGAGACCAGACTGGCAATCTTTCACACAAATGGTGGTGAGTTCTGGAACGAGCTGTCAGAGATTGTAGAGGTGGGTACAATGTTGTCTTTTAAAAATATTTAGACAGTTATGTGGGTAAGATTGGTATAGAGGGATATGGACCAAACATCAGCAATTGGTACTAGCTTTATTGTAAAAACTGGGCGGCATGGACAAGTGAAGGGTCTGTTTCAGTGCTGTAAACCTCAGTGTCTCTGTATTATAAATATTAAATTGACCAATCAGCTCCACATCTAGAAAATAATCTCATTGACCTATATTTAAGATACCCTGTTAACCTGATGACTAATAACCCGACCTGCAATAATTAGATACATCAAACCAGTCTCATTCTCACCTGGAAATCCAATCAATCAGAGGTAGCAAAATTAGACCAAAAGCAATCCGACCCATTCGATCCACTTATAGCACAAGGCATTGCCTCACAGATTGCAGAGAGGGCAACTTGATGGAATTTCATTTCATTCACCAACTTCCTGTGCCCAGTGACCCTCCACCATTTCGGCAATAGACTATATAGCAATATTCATTTCAAGCCCTCTGACTCCGACAGCAATCTGGACCACAGCTCTTCACACTCCACATCCTGTAAGGACTCCATCCCTTTTTCTCAGCTCCTTCACATTTGTTTTGATGGGGCCACTTTCCAAAGCGATGTCTCTAATATGTGTTCATTCTTCCTCAACCATAGCTTCCCACCTACAGTTGTTGACAGAGCCCTCAACAGTGTGCGGTCCATCTCCTATGCCTCAACCCTCACCCCATCCCCTTTCTCCCAGAACAAGGATAGTGTCCCTTTTGTTCTCACACTTCACCCAACCAGCCTCCATATACAAAGCATGGTTCTCTGCCATTTTTGCCAGCTCCAACATGATGCCACCAGTAAACACATTTTCCCTTCACTCCCTCTCTCAGCATCCCACAGAGACTGTTCCCTCTGGGATGACCTAGCCCACTCCTGTACTGTACACAACACCTCTCCCGTCACCAATAGCACCTTTCCGTGCAATTGCAGAAGGTGTAACGCCTGCCCCTTTACCTTTTTCACGCTCACCATCCAAGGTCCAGAACATTCATTCCAAGTTAAATAGCGTTACACTTGCATCTCTTTCAATTTGCTGTGTTGCATTTCTCATTCCCAGTGTGGTCTCCTCTATATCGCAGAGCCCAACCGTAGACTGTGTGATCGTTTTGCTGAGCACCTCCGGTCAGTATGCAACAGGACACTGACCTTCCGGTTGCTTGCTATTTTAAGCACACGATCAACGCTCCCACGCTCCACATGTCTGTCCTTGGCCTGCTGCAATGTTCCAGTGAAGCTCAATGCAAACTGGAGGAACAGCATCTCATCTTCTGGTGAGGCATTTTACGGCCTTCCGATCGCAACATCGAATTCAACAACTTCAAATGATTAGCTCTACTCCACCTCGATCTCTCTGTTTTCATTTTTAATTGCACTCTTTTACTACTTTGTCCTTCTTCATTTTTCATCTCCCCACCACCCCCCACCCCGACGCCTTGGGGCTCTTCCTCCCTAATTTAATCCCCCGTTGCTTCCATTTTTCCCACCCAGTCCCCATCTCCCCCCACATCTTGAGCTGCCATTAGCAGACTTTCCCCTAGTCTCTGTGGCTATGAGTCACCTTTGATTCCCTCACCCTGCAGTATAAATATCTCCCACTTTTAGCTTTGACAAAGAGTCATGTGGACTCAGAATGTCAGCTCTTTTCTCTCCTTACAGACACTGCCAGACCTGCTGAGAATTTCCCTTTCGGTTACATCCTCCTCGATCCTCAGACTTCTTCCTTCAGAACACTTGTTAATCACTTGACTGAATCTAAGAACTTCAATGATATGCAATGATCAAATCATTTAAAATACTTTATTTTCTTAAATAAACATTATAATATCAATTATAATATCAATACGTATTAAAGTTTAAACAACTATAATTTCTAAGTGAATAATTCTTATTCTTCCTCTTCGCCCTTTCTGTCCAGTGAGGCTGAATCCACGCCCACTTCTTCGTAATCCTTCTCCAGCGAGGCCATGTCCTCCCGTGCATCCTGGAATTCCCCTTCCTCCAGCCCTTCCCCCACGTACCAGTGGACAAAGGCTCGCTTGGCGTACATCTTATCAAATTTGAGGTTCAGGCGGGTCCAAGCCAAGGAAATTGAGGTGGTGTTGCTCAGCATACAGAGGGCCCGTTGCACCTTTGCCAGATCACCCCCTGGTACCACCGTCGGAGGCTGGTAATTGATGCCAACCTGTTGGAGAGAAGCAAAATTTGTTTGATTTCAATTTCTTAACATCCAGATCAACATCAGATGCTTATCCGTTCATCACTTTTCAGAATGCTGCATTTACCAGAATGTTTCTATCTTTCCCTTTACAAACATGGAGATCTGGTCGTTTCCTGTGTTCTTTCAACCAGACAAAGGATTCAGTTTCTGATGGACTATCACTGTGCAATGAAACTGCATTCAAAATTAAATCAAATCTTTATCAATGCAATTTTGCACAGATATTGATTGGTAGAAAGCCTTGTCTTTCAAGGCAGGATCCTCCCAGGAACATTCTAAATGGAATTCTAGAGTTAACAAATGGAAGAATGTCAACCAAGCCTCGCTTTGGGGTATTCTCTTCTGTGAAGCAATGGGGATGGTCTATTCCATTATTAACCCTGGAAGGAAAGATATGTTTGAGTCAGAGGTTTCCAGCATGGAATCAGGCCCTTTGGCCCAATTTGTCCATGCTGCCCTTTCTGGACCACTAAGCTAGTCCCACTTCAGCTTTTGGCTCCTATCCTTCTATTTTACCCATGTAACTCTCCCACCTCTTCTACTACTACTTCTGGCAGCTCATTCCAGATACTCACCACGTTCTGAAAAAATTGCCCCGCTGGGCCCTTTTGTATCTCTCCCCCCTCACCTTAAACCTACGCCCTCCAGTTTTCGACTCGCCTTCCTTTGGAAAATATGTTGACTCTCCGGCTGATCTATGCCCCTCATTATTTTATAGACCTCTATAAGATCACCCCTAAGCCTCCAACACTCCAGAGATAAGAATCCTAGTAGATCCAGCCTCTCCTTAAAACCCAAACCATCAAGTCCTGGTAGTATGATAGGAAATCTTTTCTGCACTCTTTCTTGTTTAATAATATCCTATAATAAAGGTAAACCAACATGTGTTATTAGATTGATACAATCCTGGCCATATTACCTTGGACCATGTGAGTTGAATGCAAAAGCCACATTTACCTTGAATCCTGTTGGACACCAATCAACAAACGCAATTGAGCGCTTGGTCTTGATGGTGGCAATGGCAGCGTTGACATCCTTGGGCACCACGTCTCCTCGGTACAGCATGCAGCACGCCATGTACTTGCCCTGGCGGGGGTCACACTTCACCATCTGATTAGCTGGTTCAAAACAGGCGTTGGTGATCTCCGACACCGAGAGTTGTTCATGGTAAGCTTTCTCAGCTGATATGAGGGGGGAGAAGGTTACCAGAGGGAAGTGAATGCGGGGATAGGGGACCAGGTTGGTCTGGAACTCAGTCAGGTCCACGTTGAGGGCACCGTCGAACCGGAGTGAGGCCGTGATGGACGACACTACCTGTCCAATCAGACGGTTGAGGTTGGTGTAAGTTGGTCTCTCGATGTCAAGGTTCCGCCGACAGACATCGTAAATGGCCTCATTGTCCACCATGAAGGCACAGTCAGAGTGCTCCAGGGTGCAGTGGGTGACCAGCACGGAGTTGTACGGCTCAACCACAGCGGTGGAAATCTGGGGAGCAGGGTAAACGGAAAACTCCAGCTTGGATTTCTTGCCGTAGTCGACGGAGAGTCTCTCCATCAGGAGGGAGGTAAAACCCGAACCAGTGCCACCCCCAAAACTGTGGAAGATGAGGAAACCCTGCAGTCCTGTGCACAGATCAGCCTGTGGGGGGAAAACCATAGGAAACACAGAATAGAATTAGAATAGAAATCCTACAGTAAGAAAGAGGCCATTCGGCCCATCGAGTCCACACCAACCACAATCCCATCCGGTCCCTACCCTCATATCCCTACATATTTTACCCATTAATCCCTCTAACCTACACATTTCAGGACAATAAGAGGCCACGTGGGAGGAAACCAGAGGAAACCCACGCAGACGCGAGGAGAATGTGCAAACTCCACACAGACCCAAGCTGGGAATCGAACCCAGGTTCCTGGAGCTGTGAAGCAGTGCTAACCACGGTGCTACCGTGCCACCATTAAACAGGACGCAGCAAATGGATTCTCTGCTCAAAAGGACAGAGGAATCCAACATGAGGAAATCTTCAGGGTTCCTGTTTACACTGCACAGATTGTGCTGTGAGAGCCTGGGGTGCATAAGAAGCCTGGGAGGAGCCAGAGTGAACCAGCCTGGAGTGTATCGATGGTAGAGACATGGTGATGTTAGTAATTCTAAAATCATTGCTTGTAATATGATTATTTCATAGCTTGAAATTCACCTGAGCAGGAAACATCCCGACTGATTTCACTGGGAAATCAGAGCAGGGATATCCCCTCTCACTAAGCTGATGCAACTTACCACCTTCCGGACACGATCTAAGACCAGGTCCACAATCTCCTTGCCCACAGAGCAGTGGCCCCGTGCGTAGTTATTAGCCGCATCCTCCTTGCCGGTGATGAGCTGCTCGGGGTGAAAGAGCTGTCGGTAGGTGCCGGTACGGACCTCATCTGGGGGAGACAGGGAACAGAGATTTGACCAACAAGAACTCAGAGACTGAAGGAAATATTTCAATCAGATCCCTGACTGACCAACCCAGCAACAATCTCTCCTCTTACCAATCACAGTGGGCTCCAGATCTATAAACACAGCTCGGGGAACGTGTTTACCAGCCCCTGTCTCACTGAAGAAGGTGTTGAAGGAGTCATCACCACCTCCGATGCTCTTGTCACTGGGCATCTGTCCATCCGGCTGGATCCCATGTTCCAGACAATACAGCTCCCAGCAAGCGTTACCGATCTGAACACCGGCCTGGCCAATGTGGATTGAGAGACACTCGCGCTAAAGAGGGGACAGAGATAATTATTATACAGGATTGAGAGTTTTACATTTCACATTCAGTATGATGATAGATGAAGGGGGAATGAGGGATATTAAACATTTCCTTCCTCTATATCCTGAATTCCAGCTACTCCCCATGGATTTTCCATTCTACTGGGATCCTCTGTCCAGGGAGATCCACCAGATCCTGGAAAGTGCCAATCTCTGTAAATCCACTCTGTGATATCCCAGCATTTCTGCAGCACCGGAATCACAGACAGAGTCATCCCTGTCACAGTGACCGTGACTCCTGTCCCTCTAGATCCCATCTCCCGAGTGAGCACTGCTTGCCTATGGGACACATTCCATTCGCCATGACTCAATGCTCCCTTACCATGATGTCCTTCTATTCTCACAGCTCCTGCCAATGAGTTGCGGAGTTTCCCGCTCGCGCTATTTATACCCAGTGCTATGGCGTCAACACGAGCTCTGATTGGTCAAAGTGATCCGGTTGCTTCGGGAAACGTCAACACAAAATGGAACGTTGGTGCAAGGCGCTGATTGGTTGCTGTGTGTAATGGGAGGGACTATTTCATGGTCACAATTGATTAGGGGAGGGGCATTAGACAACCAGAGCTTCCTCTATTGGTCTCCAATCCCAAAGAGACAGACAGAACCTTTCATTCAGACCTCCTCATGAGACCCATTTATCAAAGTCCGAATAATCAGACCCGAGTTAAAACCACTTCAAAACCTTCCTCTGAATAGGCCCTGTCTGTCCCTGATATATCTAGCAATCATCCATCAGATCATTTGACCAGTTAGTACCAGAAAACTATTTCTTAAATTTGCAATCAGTCAAATCAGAATACATCAGAACCCACGCAACAGGCACAACTTAATGGAGCGCAATCCATCTGACATTTACTCACTTTCCCGCACCCCTTTCCCCATCCAGATCAACATCTGTCAGGTTGTATCTGTCACATCCTGGTTGACCATCCACGCAGATCGGAATTACCATAGTATCAGTCACCTCAGACCTATGCAACACATTACCCTCTGCCTAAATCCCCTCTAAGTACCGACTGCTGTCCACATCCGTCATACTGCAATATCCTATTAATCCGATTATATTAGACACGAACTATCTACTACCTTCCAGCAGACGCTCATTTAATCAAGACCCAACTAGCCAGCGTCTGTCGGTTAGGTCCAGTTATCAGCTTCCTGTCGCTGTGAATGTGTTAGAAATCGTTAACTGCACATACTCCACACGCCAGCGCTGCACCTTTCTTCCCACACATCTCACCATTCAAAAAAATCAGCAGACCAGCCCCACCCTGCCAAACCACTAAGAATTTCTGATCACTTACTCACATGTAACTGACACTCACCTCCGAGATTTCCTTCCATCAGAACTTCGGCTATCAGACAAAGTTTTATTTTATCTTCATGGTTTGTTCCCTGTCAAAAGTGGCATTCGCTCAGGACACCATTTGTCTGATTCTGTCTATGAGAAATCTCTGTTGGATCCAGTGTGTCAGTTTCCATCTGTGAAACGTCCAACAGCCCAAACATAACTTCTCGTCCATTTGGCATCAGATCTCCACCTACCTGTGCTCGGTGTGTCACGGTGAATCTTTCAGACATACGGCTTCCAGGCGCAAATTATTGAAGCCCCAATCACTCCTTTATCCTCCCCTTCAGTCCTCCATGAATCACAGACTCACCGTCCAGTTTCTCATCCACCCAGCCCCAACCCAAACCCAATAGATTGTATGTGTTAGTTACCCCATAAAACTCAACTGTCTCATTGCCACCTACCAGCCCCTCATTCTAAGAACACAGAGATAAGATTCCCACACTGATACCCGCATCTGTCAAAAGCAAGGCACATATACATCCGCCACCCCACATCAATCACCCTTTCTCGTCCAGTTCCCATCTTGGAACCAGCCTCCCATTCATTCACTCTGTCTACACTCCCCACTGCCTCGGCAAAGCAGTCAGCGTAATTAAGGACCCCACGCACCCCGCACATTCTCTCTTCCACCTTCTTCTGTCGGGAAGAAGATACAAAAGTCCGCCTTGCTGTCCAACAAGGGGCATACACGCGAGGGGTCGTACGAGGGCTGCTCTGGGATGTTTCGAGAGTGGCCTAGTGCTTCACGTCGTTAGCGTACACTTAAACTGGACCAGCTGATGGGCAACACGACAGCTCAGTGAATGTCACTGTTTGCTGTGCAGATACATGGATTTGGGCCAGTGTCTGTGGGAGTTTGCGCATTCTCCCCGTGCTTGCGTGGGTTTTCTCCGGGTGCTCTGGTTTCCTCCCACACCCCAAAGATGTGTTCTTAGGCTGACTGGTGTAACAAATTGTCCCTAAATTAGTCTCCCCTCAATCTGGTTTCCAATGCGGAGTGCCATAAGCGCAGACAAGGGTCATGGGTGAAAGAGGGGACTCACAATGTTGAAATGGCAGCACGGGCTCGTTGGGCCGAAGGGCCTGTTTCCTGTGCTGTGTTGTTCTTTGTTCTTTGTCTGAGGTCACGTACCAACTGACTCAAGAACAGCTTCTTCCCTGCTGCTGTCTGACTTTTGACTGGACCTACCAGGCATTAAGTTGATCTTTCTCTACACCCTAGCTATGACTGTAACACTACATTCTGCACTCTCTCCTTCTCTATGAACGGTATGCTTTGTCTGCATAGAGCGTAAGAAACAATACTTTTCACTGCATACTAATACATGTGACTATAATAAATCACAAAGTTACAGATCGGAGAGATCCCATCTACAAATTCACTTATTTCAGAAAAGATCGGACCATGCTTTCTCCATTTATCAGAAAACAATCCCTCAGACATCATTTACGCTTATTATGATGGATAATATTAATTTGCTTTAGCCTTCAATTTATGATTCCCCATCTATCAAGCACCACCTGACTTGCTTCCCCTGATAAACAGACACTCATCTTCTACACCAGAATGCCTTAACAGTCAGGGGCTAAACTGTCAGAGTTTCATTAACCAGCTCCAGCGACCAAATAGGCATCGCATTAGCATCAATTTCCAACAAAGTCACAATTGACAGATCCCCAACTCTGAAAGAGAAACCTCTCAACTCAAAGCAACATTTACCGGAAACAATGTATCAGGTCCCCATTTAGCAGACACTCCCCTGTTATCGGATCTTCACACATCATTCACTCATTTATTGGAATCCCGTCAATAAAAGTCATAATTCATTAGGCAGTATCTATCAGCTCACGTATCTTATGACTATTTTTGTAAGATTTACATGAACTACAATGCTACTCTACAACAATCATGACCTCATCCATCAGATCCTGATTGGTCAGAGTCCCTGCAGGAAAGGGCCAGTCAAGTGGAAGCCCATTTGTCAGAGCATAACCCTTGTTCTACTCAACTATCAGATCCCATCATTCTGCTACACGTACAGCACATGCTCGGCCTGTAGATGGCCATCTACTTGACAAACAAATATTGAAATACCATCCGTCAGTTCCATCTTATCAAATACCGTGTTTAAACTCTGTATTTCCGACTTATGGTTATGAATGGACCTACCTTGCATTCAACTGATCTTCCTCTACACCCGAGCTATGACTGTAACACTGCATTCCGCACTCCCTCCTTCCCTATGAACGGTATGCTTTGTCTGCATAGCGCGCAAGAAACAAATACATTTCACTACACGCTAATACATAATAAATCCAAACTACAGTTGGGAGAGATCCCATCTACCAAATTCACTTATTTCAGAAGAGATTAGGCAGATGAATTACAATTTATATACGCTTAGAAACATAGCAAATGGGATCCGAAGTCTGACATTCTCCCTTCGAGGTTGCTTCCCCATTCACTATGATCATGTCTGATAATGGGATTTAATAGCTCAATCTATCCCAGCTTCTCCCATATCCTTCTTGACCCCTTTGCCCCTAGAACTGTATCTAACTGTTTCTTAAAAACATTATTGTTTCTGGCTTCAGCTATTTCCTGTGGCATCCAATTGCACAGGCTTATCATTCTTGGCGAAGATCTTCCTCAGTATTTCAGTCTTAAGTGGTTGACACAACATCTTCAGACTATGACCCCTGGTTTTGGACACCTCCACAATCGGAAATGTCCTTCCTGCCATCTACCCTGTGCACTCCTGTTTGAATTTGATACGTTTCTATGAGATTTCATCTTTGTTCTATGAACTGCAGATAATTTAATTCTCATCCATTCAATCTCTATTCAGAGATCAGTCCTGCTATCCTAATAATTAAGCTGGTAAACATTCACTCCCTCAGGAGAAAGAGCACCCTTATTCATATAAGGAGATCAACACTGTACACAATATTCCAGGTGTGACCCCCATCAAGGCCGTGCATAATTGCAGCTAGTTATCCCTACTCTCGTACTTAAATCCTCTCACTATGAATGTCAACACACCAGTTGCCTTCTTAACTACCAGCTGCACCTGCATGCGTTCCTTCAGCAACATGTGTATGAGGACACCAGGCCTTGTTGCAAATTCCTCTCTTTTAATCTAGAATCATTCAAATAGTAAACTGCCTTCCCATTTTTGCTACCAAAGGGGATATCCTCACATTGATCCACATTTTGCTGAAACTGCCACTTACTAAATTGCCCAAGTGACACGAACATATCTTCTCCTTCCCCACAGTTCACCCTCACAAACAGCTTTGTGTCAGCTGCAAATGTGGAAACATCGCATCATGTCACCTCATCTAAATCATTGATCTATAAGAGAGAGACGAGCTGGGACCCTAACACCAATCTCTTCAGTGCCACTCCAGTCACTGCCTGCCTTTCAGAACTAAGCCCATTTATTCCTAATCTTTGTTTCTGGAATACCAGCCAATATTATGTCTATCTCAGTACACATCCAGTCTTATGTGGTTTAATTTTACATGCTAAACTCATGTGGGACTTTGTCGAAAGCATTCTGAAAGTCCAATTAAACCACATGCACTAGCTCCCCTGATCAACTCCATTAGCAGCGCAGTGGCAGTGTTTAGCACTGCTGCCTCACAGTGCCGGGGACCCACATTCAATTCTGGCCTCGGGTGACTGTGTGGATTTTGTGTGTTCTCTCCATGCCTACATGGGTTTCCTCTGCGCGCTGTGGTTATGCCCCACACACTAAAGATGTGCAGGTTAGATTGATTGGTCATGCTGATTTGTCACTTATTGTCAGGGGATTTCTAGGATAAGTATATGGGATTACAGGGATAGGGCCTGAGTGGTACTATTGTTGGTGCAAGCTTGATGGACTGAATGGCCTAGCTGTAAACTATAGGAATTCTATGATTCCATGATTCTAGTTGCATATGTCAAGAACTCCATTTGGTTTGTCAAGTATGATTTCACTTTGGTGAATCCATGTTGAATCTATCCAATTCTACCTCTGTTTCAAAGATACTGCCGTAAAATCATTGATAATGGACTTGATAAGTCTCCCCACTATCGATGTGAGGATGACTAGTCAGTAATTACTTCTTCTCTCTACCTCCCTTGTTAAAGTAGTGGAGTTACAGTCGCTTCCCTCGAATCTGTTTAAGTTGTTGCTGAGTCTACATAATCTTGGAGGATGGCCAACAATGCTTCCACTATTTCTAGGATCACTCCTCAAAGTACTCTGAAGTCTGGATTATTAGACTCCCTGGGAGTTAAAGGCCTTCAATCCCACCCGTTTCCTCAACACAATTTCTATATTAATACTAATTCCATTCAGCTCCTCAATCTCATTAAGTCTATGTTGCCCGACATTTCCATGTTATTTGTGTCCTAGTTTGTGAAGGCAGAGCTGAAGTATGTATTTGTTAGCCATTTTGTTTGTTCTCCATTCTGAATTCTCCTGTTCCTGAATGCATGGAGTCTTTATTTGTCTTCAATCCTTTTATGTTCACACACATTCAGCAATTTTAAGACAGTTTTTAAGATTCCCGCAAATTTAATTTTTTCCCCCATTCTTAATCAATCCTTTGTCATCGTTTGCTGAAATCTAAAGAGCTCCCAATCATCAGATCTGTTTTTTTCTGACCAATTTGCATGCCAATTCCTTGGATCTAATAATATGTCTAATTTTCTTTGCCATCCATGATTTTGCGACCTCTTTTTACTTTTGCGATAGACAGTTAAAAAGAATTTTTGCCATCCGCACATTTCCTCTTCGAGTGGTTGCCATTGCCAATACACCGTCACCCATAAGTAACTTTTCTCAATCTATCAAAGCCAGCTCATGGGTCATACCATTGCAGTTGCCGTTGTTAAGAGTCATGAGCCTAGCTTCAGTTTTAATTACTTCATTCTCCATCTTTTCTGTCATATTATGGTCGTGCATCCCCAAATTGGCAAGCACAACAAAATTCAAATAGTACCTTCTCTTTAGGCAATACCCAGTCAAGGATGGCAGGTTATCTAGTGGGTTTGTTAACATATTGGACCAGAAAGCCATCCTGTACTCAATCCAGGAATTCCCCCTCTATGGCTTTGTGACTAATTTGCTTTCCCCAATCTGTATGCGGATTACAGTCACCCATAGTTAGATTATCCTTGTTCACACATAACCACTTTTAACTTTTTTCCCCATTAGGGTTCCTTAGCTCTACCCATACATAGTTCACATTATCAGAGATATTTTCCCTCCTTATTGCATTAACATCCTCCTTAACCACCAATGCAATCCCACCGACTTTTTTGTTGGTACTTCCTACACGCTGAATATTCTGGATGTTCATTTCTTATCCATTGTCACCCTGCATGTCTCTGTAATCCTGATCATCGTATCCCTTTGAATCCATTTATATGATTAATTAATCCACTTTATCGTCAATGTCCCACACATTAAGGCGCAAAGTCATAAGGTTTGTCTTTTTTAACATTACTTATGCCATTCCCACTTTTTTATTGTGGCCCAATATGATTCTGGATGTCGATTCCTCTGCCTATCAGTCTTCTTATCCTCTTTATGTTCTTGTCCTTCATTTCTCCCTCTGAGTAATTGTATAGGTTCCTATCCCACTGTCGTTTTGTTTTAATTCCTCCATTAACACTCTCAGAACTATTCCCCCAAGGACATCAGTCCTGGTCCTTCACAGGTACATGTCCAATTTGTCAAAGTCTCAGTACAAGCATAGATTCCCATCTGGAAAGTTTATCTATAGGCTTGGCTGAAATTACAGAAACATACCTCACAGGTAACGCCCTAGGAACCAGGGCATGCTTTGTCCCACAGGCAGGCCAGATACAGCAGAATAGTTACTGTTGGAGTCAGTTGCCCTGGGTGCCCTCAGCATCAGCCTGAGCTCCAATATCTCTCATTTCATCTGGTCAACAGCAGCTAAGGAACGATCCTTCTCATTATCATTTACTGCACATTGGCTCTGTGATGACTCCAGTCAGGCAAATAAGGCTGGCCTCCTGGAGTATGAACTGCCGGATTAAGTCCCAATTGATGGCCCAATCAGGGAGTCTCATGTTTCCTATTTAAAGCAGGTGTGTGGGTCGCTCTGCCTGCTGAAACAGGGAGCACACAAGGAGAACACAGAGAGCATTCTGTTATATATTATGTCTTGTAAATAAAGGAACCTTTGGTGACAGGACCTTCACCTCCATGGAGTTATTACACTCCAATAATATTATGCACCAATAACATGTCTCCCCTCCCCGCCCCCCTCCACCCACCCCGCAACTGTTGAATCAATTCTCTTCGATAATAAGGAGGGTAAAAGTTACCAGAGGGAAGTGAATGCGGGGATAGGGGACCAGGTTGGTCTGGAACTCAGTCAGATCCACGTTGAGGGCACCGTCGAACCGGAGTGAGGCCGTGATGGACGACACTACCTGTCCAATCAGACGGTTGAGGTTGGTGTAAGTTGGCCTCTCAATGTCAAGGTTCCGCCGACAGACATCGTAAATGGCCTCACTGTCCATCATGAAGGCACAGTCAGTGTGCTCCAGGGTGCAGTGGGTGACCACCATGGAGTTGTACGGCTCAACCGCGGTGGAAATCTGGGGAGCAGGGTAAACAGAAAACTCCAGCTTGGATTTCTTGCCATAATCGACGGAGAGTCTCTCCATCAGGAGGAAAGTAAAACCCGAACCAGTACCACCTCCAAAACTGTGGAAACCCTGCAGTCTTGTGCACAGATCAGCCTGTGGGGGAAAAACATACAGAAAACACATGAAACAGGAAGCAGGGAATGGAATCTCTCCACAAGTGTTTGGATATAAAGTCTGGATAGGAAGGAACTGCCAGTGCTGCCTATGGCAGCGACTGTTGGGATTGGACAGTTTGGGGCTGTGATATGGATTGAAACTTGCAGAGAAGATATATAGAACCCAACTTTTCCAGGAACCGCAAATTCCCAATGGATGCTCACAGACCCCTCCAAATGGAAGAAGAAAGTGTTATGAATGCAGCCCAGTCCATCACGCAACCAATCTCCCACCTGTTGACTCCATCTACACTTCCCACAGCCTTTGAAAAGCAGCCAGTATAATTAAGAACCCAATGCCACTGGGACATACTTCCTTCCATCGGGAAAAAGATACAAAAGTCTGAGGTCATGTACCAACCGATTAAAGAACAGGTCTTTCCCTGCTGCCAGAGTTTTGAATGGAACAACTTTGTATTAAGTTGATCTTTCTCTACACCCTAGCTATGACTGTGACAATACATTCTGCACTCTCCTTTCCTTCTCTATGTACTTTATACGTTGTCTTTATAGCATGCAATAAATATTACTTTTCACTATACACTAATAAATGTGACAATAATAAGTCAAATCAAATCAAAAGCTTTAGTCTCTTTAGAAAATGGAAATTAATTCTAAATACGGGAGGATCCAGTAGGATAGAAGATCATATTAACCAATGGAGCGATTGTGTTCTGATGGTAGTGCTACCGGACCAGTAATTCAGAGCCAGGCTCTTGGGACACGCTTTCAAATCCAAGCACAAATAGTGGAATCTAATTTCAGTGAAGTATCTGGAATTGGAAATCCCACCAGTTTCAGTAATGTCCTTTAGGGATGGAAATCTGCCATCCTTACCTGGTTTGGCCGACATGTGACTCCACAGGGAGGGGAATTTAATTCCCTCAGAACCGCTCCCATGGACGTAGCTACATCTCGCTAAACAGAATGGAAAAGCGGGGATGGAAGGCGCTAGAGGGTGTAGACAGGGGGAGAGAGAGGCAGAGGCAGCAATGGCAGAGAGTTTGGAACCTGTGATCTCTGAGGGTGTAATGTCTTCTTCTCAATCTCCAGCTGATGGGAATCATTTCCACTAAGAACATGAGACAGAAATGCAGAATATCCGAGTGAAACAACTTAACCACCTTCCGGACGCGATCTAAGACCAGGTCCACAATCTCCTTGCCCACAGAGCAGTGGCCCCGTGCGTAGTTATTAGCCGCATCCTCCTTGCCGGTGATGAGCTGCTCGGGGTGAAAGAGCTGTCGGTACGTACCTCATCTGGGGGAGACAGGGAATAGAGAGTTGACCAACAAGAACTCAGAGACTGAAGGAAATATTTCAATGAGATCCCTGACTGACAAACCCAGCAACAATCTCTCCTCTTACCAATCACAGTGGGCTCCAGATCTATAAACACAGCTCGGGGAACGTGTTTACCAGCCCCTGTCTCACTGAAGACAGTGTTGAAGGAGTCATCACCACCTCCCTTGGTCTTGTCACTGGGCATCTGTCCATCCCGCTGGATCCCATGTTCCAGACAGTACAGCTCCCAGCAAGCGTTACCGATCTGTACACCGGCCTGGCCAATGTGGATTGAGAAGCACTCACACTAAGGAAGAGTGAAATATCATTATTCACACGGGAAGAAGAGTCATACGTGAACCATTCAAAATGCTGATGGATGGAGAAATTTTACACTTGTGTTCAGATGTTGGTCCCATCTTTTCCCTAATGATTCTTTATAATGGGCGATTCCACTAGAATTTAACAGAAATTCCACATCCCTCAGGTTCTGGGGGCTGTGTTGGATTTCCAAATCAATTTGGACAATTGAGATCTACAAACACAGCAGTCATGGGCGTTGTGACCTCTCTAAATCCATCGCCAGCGATCCAACACCCCACACTCAGACCCAATCCCAATTAGACCATTCCCCAGTGTTTTGATAATTTTCAAATTTGTGATGGTTAGTGTTGTAAAATTCTTGTTTTCCTTTTGTGGATTGTTCCCGCAAGAGCAAGATCCTTTAACCTTGTGTATTTAAAGACACCTTTTCATTAGCTCTCAATGATTAATGTTAGGAAGAAAAGTGGATAAATGCAAATTAGAGTGTGTTTATTGGGGTTGGCCGAATAAAATCTGACAATAAATGGGCCAATTAGGAATCAAGAAATTGATTTTGAAACGGAGACCAACTACATTGACAGATGGACTAAATTAATGATTTGAAACTTCCATTCCAAGAGAGAAGATAACAAGCTGATCTTATTGTGCTGGTACAAGACACTAAACATATAATCAAAGGGAAGGAGCATGGGGACGTATCTCAGAAAATCTTTAATGCCTTTTAGATTAATACTTATCAAAGAGAAGGCGGGAGTCGAGTAGAGTATCTCTGGCTCTTGCATTCCGGTTCAGCCCTGACTCAATTTGAAACTCGCTCTCTGTTCTCTCCCCATCTCTTTAGTTTCCCTCTGGACGTGGTCAATTAATGCTCAACTTGCTGAGCGAAAGCCCATTCTCGTTAACTCTGTCCATTTCACAAGCCGCAGTGTTATTAATGATGTTATTGCATTGTGGTTCGCCTAATTGTGGCGAGACTAATCCTTAGTTCATTTAGGAGGTTCCTGATCATCCTGTGATTAGTTTCCCGAGGGTGACTGTCACCTGTTGATGTCATTTTCCATGACCTCTTAACTGGCCCTGAAAGGTGTCAATTACTAGTTTATTTCTGTTATTTCTATCGCTTTTTGTTGAGGTGAAGGTGTGAAGTATGATTTGATGCTGGTATACTTCTTCAGTAAGAAGTCTCACAACACCAGGTAAAGTCCAACAAGTTTATTTGATAGTAAACCCACTAGCTTTCGGGGTTTACGATCAAATAAACTTGTTGGACTCTAACCTGGTGTTGTGAGACTTGTTACTGTGTTTACCCCGGTCCAACCCCGGCATCACCACATCATACTTTTTCAGGGCACGGATAACACGCTGGAATGTCCTGGTGGTTGATATCTTGAGCTCATTGCATCACACTGCATTTAATTGGTATTCAGTCAAATACCAATCTGTGACTATGCTTTGTACTTGCCACTGGACTGTCGAACTTATTTCTCGCTATGGTTCAGATTAATTAGTTACTTTGCTTCTAAAACTTCTTCGAACCATAAAAATCGTTTCAGAAACTAACAAGGCTGTCTATGTATCCTGCACATTGAATATAAATAAGAATGGCTTTGATGTCTCGGAACATAGAATTCATCTATCCAGATATCTCATTGATCTACAGTCATCAGTATGTCCTGTGGAACTTCATTAAAACAGTCACTTATCAATGTGATTTGCTGAGAGAACTGTTTGGACATTGTATGGTTTGCTTCTGTCTGTCCGTGCTTGATTCAATGCAATACAACATATAGATTGCCTTACAGTACCTAAGAAGTGATAGAAGTTGCACAAAGTGTATCTAAAACACAATTAAAATTTTTGTTTGAACGTAAATGTGGCGCTACATGTAACAAAAACAACTAACCTTTATTAAAATTCAAATTCACGGAAGAGTTACAAAAGCCAATTACAGAGCTTAATTCGAAACTTGCAAAATCAAAGATGGTTACATAATGTGAAATAAAGGATTTTGTTTAAACATCACCCGTTTAGCTGCCCTAATTGAATACATACGACTGAATGTTTTAACACTTGCTTTTATACGTTTTCATACTCGGGCATTGAAATTTTGGAACATACCTAATAGTTTTAATTAGGAGGAAGGTGGCTGGTTGCACATCAGTACATATTTAACTTTGACATCTCGCATCACTGGCTTACAGGTCATGTGTTATTCTCTTTTGTGAGTTTTCAGTGTGACGTTAAGGGCAAGTCATGTGACAGGCTGTGACCCAGATTTCAGCACAGCCTATTTCTGTCATTTCACTGGTGCCATGACTAAACTGCAAACTAAATTTAACACCAGCGGTGTGCCTCAGGGATCGGTGCTGGGTCCAGTGTTATCATTCATAGTAATGATTTGGACTGGAATTTAGGAGGCATGATTAGTATGTTTGCAGATGACACGAAGATTGGTGGCACAGTGGAGAGTGTTATCTCGGATTGCAATGGGATCTTGCTCAGTTGGGCCAGTGGGCTGATGAACGGCAGATGGAGTTTAATTTAGATAAATGCGAGGTGATCCATTTGGTAGATCGAACCAGGGCAGGACTCAATTAATGGTTGAGCATTGAGGAGGGTTATAGGACAAAGAGATCTAGGGGTACTGGTTCACCAATGGGATGCTGGCCTTCATAGCGAGGTGGATTGAATACAAAAGTAGGGAGGTCTTGCTGCGGCTGTATAGGGCATTGGTGAGGCCGCAGCTGGAGTAGTGTGTGCAGTTTTGGTCGCCGCACTTACGCAAGGATATTTTGGTCTTGGAGGGAGTTTACTAGGCTGACACCAGAGTTGAGGGGGTTGAGCTATGAGGAGAGGCTGAATAAACTAGGCTTGCACTCGTTAGAGTTTAGAAGACTGAGGGGAGATCTCATCGAGACATATAAGATGATGAATGGGATGGATAGGATAGAGGTGGAGAGACTCTTCCCGCTCAGAAAGGACAGTAGGACTAGGGGGCACAGCCTCAAGATAAAGGGGGGGCGGTTTAGAACGGAGTTGAGGAGGAACTTCTTCACTCAAAGGGTGGTGAATCTCTGGAATTCTCTGCCCGTTGAGGTGGTGGAGGCTGCCTCGCTAAATATATTTAAGACGCGGGTTGATGGGTTTTTGATAAGCGAGGGGATTAAGGGTTATGGGGAGAGGGCGGGAATGTGGAACTGAGCCACAACAGATCAGCCATGATCTTATTGAATGGCGGGGCAGGCTCGAAGGGCTAGATGGCCTACTCCCGCTCCTATTTCTTATGTTCTTATGTTCTTATGAATGTGGAGTCTTGGGTGGACCGGCGGTGAAGAAGGCATTCAGCATGCTTGGTCAGAGCATTGGATACTGGAGTTGGGATGTCTTGATGCAGTTGTACAAGACAATGGTAAGTCCACAGTTGGAATATTGTTAACGTTCTGTTCAACTTATTACAGAAAGGATATTACTAAACTAGGAGTGCAGAAAAGATTCATTCGGATACTTCCAGGATTTGATGGTTTGAGTTACAACGAGAGGCTGGTTATATTGGGACTCTTTCCCTGGACTTAGGGGTGATCATATAGAGGTCTATAAAAGGAGGGACATTGATCAGGTAGATAGTGAACACCTTTTCTCAAAGGTAGTTTTCTTAAAACTAGAGGGCATAGATTTAAGGTGAGAGACCAGACTGGCAATCTTTCACACAAATGGCGGTGAGTTCTGGAACGAGCTGTCAGAGACTGTAGAGGTGGGTACAATGTTGTTTTTTAAAAATATTTAGACAGTTATGTGGGTAAGATTGGTATAGAGGGATATGGACCAAACATCAGCAATTGGTACTAGCTTTATTGTAAAAACTGGATGGCATGGACAAGTGAAGGTTCTGTTTCAATGCTGTAAACCTCAGTGTCTCTGTATTATAAATATTAAATTGACCAATAAGCTCCACATCCAGAAAGTAATCTCATTGACCTATATTTAAGATACTCTGTTAATCTGATGACTAAACCCGACCTGCAATAATTAGATACATCAAACCGCAGTCTTGTTCTCACCTGGAAATCCAATCAATCAGAGGTAGCAAAATTAGACCAAAAGCAATCCGTCCCATTCGATCCACTTATAGCACAAGGCATTGCCTCACAGATTGCAGAGAGGGCAACTTGATGGAATTTCATTTCATTCAACAACTTCCTGTGCCCAGTGACCCTCCACCATTTCGGCAATAGACTGTCTAGCAATATTCATTTCAAGCCCTCTGACTCCGACAGCAATCTGGACCACAGCTCTTCACACCCCACATCCTGTAAGGACTCCATCCCTTTCTCTCAGCTCCTTCACATTTGTTTTGATGGGGCCACTTTCCAAAGCGATGCCTCTAATATGTGTTCATTCTTCCTCAACCATAGCTTCCCACCTACAGTTGTTGACAGAGCCCTCAACAGTGTGTGGTCCATCTCCTATGCCTCAACCCTCACTCCATCCCCTTTCTCCCAGAACAAGGATAGTGTCCCTTTTGTTCTCACATTTCACCCAACCAGCCTTCATATACAAAGCATGGTTCTCTGCCATTTTTGCCAGCTCCAACATGATGCCACCAGGAAACACATTTTCCCTTCACTCCCTCTCTCAGCATCCCACAGAGACTGTTCCCTCTGGGATGACCTAGCCCACTCCTCTACTGTACACAACACCTCTCCCGTCACCAATAGCACCTTTCCGTGCAATTGCAGAAGGTGTAACACCTGCCCCTTTACCTTTTTCACGCTCACCATCCAAGGTCCAGAACATTCATTCCAAGTTAAATAGCGTTACACTTGCATCTCTTTCAATTTGCTGTATTGCATTTCTCATTCCCAGTGTGGTCTCCTCTATATCGTAGAGTCCAACTGTAGACTGTGTGATCGCTTTGCTGAGCACCTCCGGTCAGTATGCAACAGGACACTGACCTTCCGGTTGCTTGCTATTTTAAGCACACGATCAACGCTCCCACGCTCCACATGTCTGTCCTTGGCCTGCTGCAATGTTCCAGTGAAGCTCAATGCAAACTGGAGGAACAGCATCTCATCTTCTGGTGAGGCATTTTACAGCCTTCCGATCGCAACATCGAATTCAACAACTTCAAATGATTAGCTCTACTCCACCTCGATCTCTCTGTTTTCATTTTTAATTGCACTCTTTTACTACTTTGTCTTTCTTCATTTTTCATCTCCCCACCACCCCCCCGATGCCTTGGGGCTCTTCCTCCCTATTTTAATCCCCCGTTGCTTCCATTTTACATTTTTCCCACCCAGTCCCCATCTCCCCCCACATCTTGATCTGCCATTAGCAGACTTTCCCCTAGTCCCTGTGGCTATGACTCATCTTTGATTCCCTCACCCTGCAGTATAAATATCTCCCACTTTTAGATTTGACAAAGAGTCACGTGGACTCAGAATGTCAGCTCTTTTCTCTCCTTACAGACACTGCCAGACCTGCTGAGAATTTCCCTTTCGGTTACATCCTCCTCTATCCTCAGACTTCTTCCTTCAGAACACTTGTTAATCACTTGACTGAATCTAAGAACTTCAATGATATGCAATGATCAAATCATTTAAAATACTTTATTTTCTTAAATAAACATTATAATATCAATTATAATATCAATACGTATTAAAGTTTAAACAACTATAATTTCTAAGTGAATAATTCTTATTCTTCCTCTTCGCCCTTTCTGTCCAGTGAGGCTGAATCCACGCCCACTTCTTCATAATCCTTCTCCAGCGAGGCCATGTCCTCCCGTGCATCCTGGAATTCCCCTTCCTCCAGCCCTTCCCCCACGTACCAGTGGACAAAGGCTCGCTTGGCGTACATCTTATCAAATTTGAGGTTCAGGCGGGTCCAAGCCAAGGAAATTGAGGTGGTGTTGCTCAGCATACAGAGGGCCCGTTGCACCTTTGCCAGATCACCACCTGGTACCACCGTTGGGGGCTGGTAGTTGATGCCAACCTGTTGGAGAGAAGCAAAATTTGTTTGATTTCAATTTCTTATGATCCAGATCAACATCAGATTCTTATCCGTTCATCACTTTTCAGAATGCTGCATTTACCAGAATGTTTCTATCTTTCCCTTTACAAACATGGAGATCTGGTCGTTTCCTGTGTTCTTTCAACCAGACAAAGGATTCAGTTTCTGATGGAATATCACTGTGCAATGAAACTGCATTCAAAATTAAATCAAATCTTTATCAATGCAATTTTGCACAGATATTGATTGGTAGAAAGCCTTGTCTTTCAAGGCAGGATCCTCCCAGGAACATTCTAAATGGAATTCTAGAGTTAACAAATGGAAGAATGTTAACCAAGCCTCGCTTTGGGGTATTCTCTTCTGTGAAGCAATAGGGATGGTCTATTCCATTATTAACCCTGTAAGGAAAGATATCTTTGAGTCAGAGGTTTCCAGCATGGAATCAGGCCCTTTGGCCCAATTTGTCCATGCTGCCCTTTCTGGACCACTAAGCTAGTCCCACTTCAGCTTTTGGCTCCTATCCTTCTATTTTACCCATGTAACTCTCCCACCTCTTCTACTACTACTTCTGGCAGCTCATTCCAGATACTCACCACGTTCTGAAAAAATTGCCCCGCTGGGCCCTTTTGTATCTCTCCCCCCTCACCTTAAACCTATACCCTCCAGTTTTCGACTCGCCTTCCTTTGGAAAATATGTTGACTCTCCGGCTGATCTATGCCCCTCATTATTTTATAGACCTCTATAAGATCACCCCTAAGCCTCCAACACTCCAGAGATAAGAATCCTAGTAGATCCAGCCTCTCCTTATAACCCAAACCATCAAGTCCTGGTAGTATGATAGGAAATCTTTTCTGCACTCTTTCTTGTTTAATAATATCCTATAATAAAGGTAAACCAACATGTGTTATTAGATTGATACAATCCTGGCCATATTACCTTGGACCATGTGAGTTGAATGCAAAAGCCACATTTACCTTGAATCCTGTTGGACACCAATCAACAAACGAAATTGAGCGCTTGGTCTTGATGGTGGCAATGGCAGCGTTGACATCCTTGGGCACCACGTCTCCTCGGTACAGCATGCAGCACGCCATGTACTTGCCCTGGCGGGGGTCACACTTCACCATCTGATTAGCTGGTTCAAAACAGGCGTTGGTGATCTCCGACACCGAGAGTTGTTCATGGTAAGCTTTCTCAGCTGATATCAGGGGGGAGAAGGTTACTAGAGGGAAGTGAATGCGGGGATAGGGCACCAGGTTGGTCTGGAACTCAGTCAGGTCCACGTTGAGGGCACCGTCGAACCGGAGTGAGGCCGTGATGGACGACACTACCTGTCCAATCAGACGGTTGAGGTTGGTGTAAGTTGGTCTCTCGATGTCAAGGTTCCGCCGACAGACATCGTAAATGGCCTCATTGTCCACCATGAAGGCACAGTCAGAGTGCTCCAGGGTGCAGTGGGTGACCAGCACGGAGTTGTACGGCTCAACCACAGCGGTGGAAATCTGGGGAGCAGGGTAAACGGAAAACTCCAGCTTGGATTTCTTGCCGTAGTCGACGGAGAGTCTCTCCATCAGGAGGGAGGTAAAACCCGAACCAGTGCCACCCCCAAAACTGTGGAAGATGAGGAAACCCTGCAGTCCTGTGCACAGATCAGCCTGTGGGGGGAAATCCATAGGAAACACAGAATAGAATTAGAATAGAAATCCTACAGTACAGAAAGAGGCCATTCGGCCCATCGAGTCCACACCAACCACAATCCCATCCAGTCCCTACCCTCATATCCCTACATATTTTACCCATTAATCCCTCTAACCTACACATCTCAGGACAATAAGAGGCCATGTGGGAGGAAACCAGAAGAAACCCACGCAGACGCGAGGAGAACGTGCAAACTCCACACAGACCCAAGCTGGGAATCGAACCCAGGTTCCTGGAGCTGTGAAGCAGCAGTGCTAACCACTGTACTACCGTGCCACCATTAAACAGGAAGCAGCAAATGGATTCTCTGCTCAAAGGACAGAGGAATCTAACATGAGGAAATCTTCAGGGTTCCTGTTTACACTGCACAGATTGTGCTGAGAGAGCCTGGGGGGGCATAAGAAGCCTGGGAGGAGACAGAGGAGCCAGAGTGAACCAGCTTGGAGTGTATCGATGGTAGAGACATGGTGATGTTAGTAATTCTAAAATCGTTGCTTGTAATATGATAATTTCATAGCTTGAAATTCACCTGAGCAGGAAACTGATTTCACTGGGAAATCAGAGCAGGGATATCCCCTCTCACTAAGCTGATGCAACTTACCACCTTCCGGACGCGATCTAAGACCAGGTCCACAATCTCCTTGCCCACAGAGCAGTGGCCCCGTGCGTAGTTATTAGCCGCATCCTCCTTGCCGGTGATGAGCTGCTCGGGGTGAAAGAGCTGTCGGTAGGTGCCGGTACGGACCTCATCTGGGGGAGACAGGGAACAGAGATTTGACCAACAAGAACTCAGAGACTGAAGGAAATATTTCAATCAGATCCCTGACTGACCAACCCAGTAACAATCTCTCCCCCTACCAATCACAGTGGGCTCCAGATCTATAAACACGGCTCGGGGAACGTGTTTACCAGCCCCTGTCTCACTGAAGAAGGTGTTGAAGGAGTCATCACCACCTCCGATGCTCTTGTCACTGGGCATCTGTCCATCCGGCTGGATCCCATGTTCCAGACAATACAGCTCCCAGCAAGCGTTACCGATCTGTACACCGGCCTGGCCAATGTGGATTGAGAGACACTCGCGCTAAAGAGGGGACAGAGATAATTATTATACAGGATTGAGAGTTTTACAGTACACATTCAGTGTGATGATAGATGGAGAAGGGGGAATGAGGGATATTAAACATTCCCTTCCTCTATCTGCTGAATTCCAGCTACTCCCCATGGATTTTCCATTCTATTGGGATCCTCTGTCCAGTGAGATCCACCAGATCCTGGAAAGTGCCAATCTCTGTAAATCCACTCTGTGATATCCCAGCATTTCTGCAGCACCGGAATCACAGACACAGCCATCCCTGTCACAGTGACCGTGACTCCTGTCCCTCTAGATCCCATCTCCCGAGTGAGCACTGCTTGCCTATGGGACACATTCCATTCGCCATGACTCAATGCTCCCTTACCATGATGTCCTTCTATTCTCACAGCTCCTGCCAATGAGTTGTGGAGTTTCCCGCTCGCGCTATTTATACCCAGTGCTATGGCGCCAACACGAGCTCTGATTGGTCAAAGGGATCCGGTTGCTTCGGGAAACGTCAACACAAAATGGAACGTTGGTGCAAGGCGTTGATTGGTTGCTGTGTGTAATGGGAGGGACTATTTCATGGTCACAATTGATTAGGGGAGGGGCATTAGACAACCAGAGCTTCCTCTATTGGTCTCCAATCCCAAAGAGACAGACAGAACCTTTCATTCAGACCTCCTCATGAGACCCATTTATCAAAGTCCCAATAATCAGACCCGAGTTAAAACCATTTCAAAACCTTACCCTGAATAGGCCCTGTCTGTCCCTGATATATCTAGCCATCATCCATCAGATCATTTGACCAGCTAGTATCAGAAAACTATTTCTTAAATTTGCAATCAATCCAATCAGAATCCATCAGAACCCACGCAACAGGCACAACTTAATGGAGCGCAATCCATCTGACATTTACTCACTTTCCCGCACCCCTTTCCCCATCCAGATCAACATCTGTCAGGTTGTATCTGTCACATCCTGGTTGACCATCCACGCAGATCGCAATTACCATAGTATCAGTCACCTCAGACCTATGCAACACATTACCCTCCGCCTAAATCCCCTCTAAGTACCGACAGCTGTCCACATCCGTCATACTGCAATATCCTATTAATCCGATTATATTAGACACTAACCATCTACTACCTTCCAGCAGACGCTCATTTATCAAGACGCAACTAGCCAGCGGCTGTCGGTTAGGTCCAGTTATCAGCTTCCTATCACTGTGAATGTGTTAGAAATCGTTAACTGCACACACTCCACACGCCAGCGCTGCACCTTTCTTCCCACACATCTCACCATTCAAAAATCAGCAGACCAGCCCCACCCTGCCAAACCACTAAGAATTTCTGATCACTTACTCACATGTAACTGACACTCACCTCCGACATTTCCTTCCATCAGAACTTCGGCTATCAGACAAAGTTTTATTTTATCTTCATGGTTTGTTCCCTGTCAAAGTGCCATTCGCTCAGGACACCATTTGTCTGATTCTGTCTATGAGAAATCTCTGCTGGATCCAGTGTGTCAGTTTCCATCTGTGAAACGTCCAACAGCCCAAACATAACTTCTCGTCCATTTGGCATCAGATCTCCACCTACCTGTGCTCGGTGTGTCACGGTGAATCTTTCAGACATACGGCTTCCAGGCGCAAGTTATTGAAGCCCCATCAATCACTCCTTTATCCTCCCCTTCAGTCCTCCATGAATCACACACTCACCGTCCAGTTTCTCATCCACCCAGCCCCAACCCAAACCCAATGGATTGTATGTGTTAGTTACCCCATAAAACTCAACTGTCTCATTGCCACCTACCAGCCCCTCATTCTAAGAACACAGAGATAAGATTCCCACACTGATACCCGCATCTGTCAAAAGCAAGGTTCACATATACATCCGCCACCCCACATCAATCACCCTTTCTTGTCCAGTTCCCATCTTGGAACCAGCCTCCCATTCATTCACTCTGTCTACACTCCCCACTGCCTCGGCAAAACAGCCAGCGTAATTAAGGACCCCACGCACCCCGCACATTCTCTCTTCCACCTTCTTCTGTCGGGAAGAAGATACAAAAGTCCGCCTTGCTGTCCAACAAGGGGCATACACGCGAGGGGTCGTACGAGGGCTGCTCTGGGATGTTTCGAGAGTGGTCTAGTGCTTCACGTCGTTAGCGTACACTTAAACTGGACCAGCTGATGGGCAACACGACAGCTCAGTGAATGTCACTGTTTGCTGTGCAGATACATGGATTTGGGCCAGTGTCTGTGGGAGTTTGCGCATTCTCCCTGTGCTTGCGTGGGTTTTCTCCGGGTGCTCTGGTTTCCTCCCACACCCCAAAGATGTGTTCTTAGGCTGACTGGTGTAACAAATTGTCCCTAAATTAGTCTCCCCTCAATCTGGTTTCCAATGCGGAGTGCCATAAGCGCAGACAAGGGTCATGGGTGAAAGAGGGGACTCACAATGTTGAAATGGCAGCACGGGCTCGTTGGGCCGAAGGGCCTGGTTCCTGTGCTGCGTTGTTCTTTGTTCTTTGTCTGAGGTCACGTACCAACTGACTCAAGAACAGCTTCTTCCCTGCTGCTGTCTGACTTTTGACTGGACCTACCTGGCATTAAGTTGATCTTTCTCTACACTCTAGCTATGACTGTAACACTACATTCTGCACTCTCTCCTTCTCTATGAACGGTATGCTTTGTCTGCATAGAGCGTAAGAAACAATACTTTTCACTGCATACTAATACATGTGACTATAATAAATCACAAAGTTACAGATCGGAGAGATCCCATCTACAAATTCACTTATTTCAGAAAAGGTCGGACCATGCTTTCTCCATTTATCAGAAAACAATCCCTCAGACATCATTTACGCTTATTATGATGGATAATATTAATTTGTTTCAACCTTCAATTTATGATTCCCCATCTATCAGGCACCACCTGACTTGCTTCCCCTGATAAACAGACACTCAGCTTCTACACCAGAATGCCTTAACAGTCAGGGGCTAAACTGTCAGAGTTTCATTAACCAGCTCCAGCGACCAAATAGGCATCGCATTAGCCTCAATTTCCAACAAAGCCACAATTGACAGATCCCCAACTCTGAAAGAGAAACCTCTCAACTCAAAGCAACATTTACCGGAAACAATCTATCAGATCCCCTTTTAGCAGACACTCCCCTGTTATCGGATCTTCACACATCATTCACTCATTTATTGGAATCCCGTCAATAAAAGTCATAATTCATTAGGCAGTATCTATCAGCTCACATATCTTATGACTATTTTCGTAAGATTTACATGAACTACAATGCTACTCTACAACAATCATGACCTCATCCATCAGATCCTGATTGGTCAGAGTCCCTGTGGGAAAGGGCCAGTCAAGTGGAAGCCCATTTGTCAGAGCATAACCCTTGTTCTACTCAACTATCAGATCCCATCATTCTGCTACACTTACAGCACATACTCGGCCTGTAGATGGCCATCTACTTGACAAACAAATATTGAAATACCATCCGTCAGTTCCATCTTATCAAATACCGTGTTTAAACTCTGTATTTCCGACTTATGGTTATGAATGGACCTACCTTGCATTCAACTGATCTTCCTCTACACCCGAGCTATGACTGTAACACTGCATTCCGCACACCCTCCTTCCCTATGAACGGTATGCTTTGTCTGCATAGCGCGCAAGAAACAATACTTTTCACTACACGCTAATACATAATAAATCTAAACTACAGATGGGAGAGATCCCATCTACCAAATTCACTTATTTCAGAAGAGATTAGGCAGATGAATTACAATTTATATACGCTTAGAAACATAGCAAATGGGAACCGAAGTCTGACATTCTCCCTTCGAGGCTGCTTCCCCATTCACTATGATCATGTCTGATAATGGGATTTAATAGCCCAATCTACCCCAGCTTCTCCCATATCCTTCTTGACCCCTTTGCCCCTAGAACTGTATCTAACTGTTTCTTAAAAACATTATTGTTTCTGGCTTCAGCTATTTCCTGTGGCATCCAATTGCACAGGCTTATCATTCTTGGCGAAGATCTTCCTCAGTATTTCAGTCTTAAGTGGTTGACACAACATCTTCAGACTATGACCCCTGGTTTTGGACACCTCCACAATCGGAAACACCCTTCCTGCCATCTACCCTGTGCACTCCTGTTTGAATTCTATGAGATTTCATCTTTGTTCTATGAACTGCAGATAATTTAATTCTCATCCATTCAATCTCTATTCAGAGATCAGTCCTGCTATCCTAATAATTAAGCTGGTAAACATTCACTCCCTCAGGAGAAAGAGCACCCTTATTCATATAAGGAAATCAACACTGTACACAATATTCCAGGTGTGACCCCCATCAAGGCCGTGCATAATTGCAGCTAGTTATCCCTACTCTCGTACTTAAATCCTCTCACTATAAATGTCAACACACCAGTTGCCTTCTTAACTACCAGCTGCACCTGCATGCGTTCCTTCAGCAACATGTGTATGAGGACACCAGGCCTTGTTGCAAATTCCTCTCTTTTAATCTAGAATCATTGAAATAATAAACTGCCTTCCCATTTTTGCTACCAAAGGGGATATCCTCACATTGATCCACATTTTGCTGAAACTGCCACTTACTAAATTGCCCAAGTGACACGAACATATCTTCTCCTTCCCCACAGTTCACCCTCACAAACAGCTTTGTGTCAGCTGCAGATGTGGAAACATCGCATCATGTCACCTCATCTAAATCATTGATCTATAAGAGAGAGAGACGAGCTGGGACCCTAACACCAATCTCTTCAGTGCCACTCCAGTCACTGCCTGCCTTTCAGAACTAAACCCATTTATTCCTAATCTTTGTTTCTGGAATACCAGCCAATATTATGTCTATCTCAGTACACATCCAGTCTTATGTGGTTTAATTTTACATGCTAAACTCATGTGGGACTTTGTCAAAAGCATTCTGAAAGTCCAATTAAACCACATCCACTGGCTCCCCTGAACAACTCCATTAGCAGCGCAGTGGCAGTGTTTAGCACTGCTGCCTCACAGTGCCGGGGACCCACATTCAATTCTGGCCTCGGGTGACTGTGTGGATTTTGTGTGTTCTCTCCATGCCTACATGGGTTTCCTCTGCGCGCTGTGGTTATGCCCCACACACTAAAGATGTGCAGGTTAGATTGATTGGTCATGCTGATTTGTCACTTATTGTCAGGGGATTTCTAGGATAAGTATATGGGATTACAGGGATAGGGCCTGAGTGGTACTATTGTTGGTGCAAGCTTGATGGACTGAATGGCCTAGCTGTAAACTATAGGAATTCTATGATTCCATGATTCTAGTTGCATATGTCAAGAACTCCATTTGGTTTGTCAAGTATGATTTCACTTTGGTGAATCCATGTTGAATCTATCCAATTCTACCTCTGTTTCAAAGATACTGCCGTAAAATCATTGATAATGGACTTGATAAGTCTCCCCACTATCGATGTGAGGATGACTAGTCAGTAATTACTTCTTCTCTCTACCTCCCTTGTTAAAGTAGTGGAGTTACAGTCGCTTCCCTCCAATCTGTTTAAGTTGTTGCTGAGTCTACATAATCTTGGAGGATGGCCAACAATGCTTCCACTATTTCTAGGATCACTCCTCAAAGTACTCTGAAGTCTGGATTATTAGACTCCCTGGGAGTTAAAGGCCTTCAATCCCACCCGTTTCCTCAACACAATTTCTATATTAATACTAATTCCATTCAGCTCCTCAATCTCATTAAGTCTATGTTGCCCGACATTTCCATGTTATTTGCGTCCTAGTTTGTGAAGGCAGAGCTGAAGTATGTATTTGTTAGCCATTTTGTTTGTTCTCCATTCTGAATTCTCCTGTTCCTGAATGCATGGAGTCTTTATTTGTCTTCAATCTTTTTATGTTCACACACATTCAGCAATTTTAAGACAGTTTTTAAGATTCCCGCAAATTTAATTTTTTCCCCCATTCTTAATCAATCCTTTGTCATCGTTTGCTGAAATCTAAAGAGCTCCCAGTCATCAGATCTGTTTTTTTCTGACCAATTTGTATGCCTATTCCTTGGATCTAATAATATGTCTAATTTCCTTTGCCAGCCATGGTTTTGCGACCTCTTTTTACTTTTGCGATAGACAGTTAAAAAGAATTTTTGCCATCCGCACATTTCCTCTTCGAGTGGTTGCCATTGCCAATACACCGTCACCCATAAGTAACTTTTCTCAATCTATCAAAGCCAGCTCATGGGTCATACCATTGCAGTTGCCGTTGTTAAGAGTCATGACCCTAGCTTCAGTTTTAATTACTTCATTCTCCATCTTTTCTGTCATATTATGGTCGTGCATCCCCAAATTGGCAAGCACAACAAAATTCAAATAGTACCTTCTCTTTAGGTAATACCCAGTCAAGGATGGCAGGTTATCTAATGGGTTTGTTAACATATTGGACCAGGAATCCATCCTGTACTCACTGCAGGAATTCCCCCTCTATGGCTTTGTGACTAATTTGCTTTCCCCAATCTGTATGCGGATTACAGTCACCCATAGTTAGATTATCCTTGTTCACACATAACCACTTTTAACTTTTTTCCCCATTAGGGTTCCTTAGCTCTACCCATACATAGTTCACATTATCAGAGATATTTTCCCTCCTTATTGCATTAACTTCCTCCTTAACCACCAATGCAATCCCACCGACTTTTTTGTTGGTACTTCCTACACGCTGAATATTCTGGATGTTCATTTCTTATCCATTGTCACCCTGCATGTCTCTGTAATCCTGATCATCGTATCCCTTTGAATCCATTTATATGATTAATTAATCCACTTTATCGTCAATGCCCCACACATTAAGGCGCAAAGTCATAAGGTTTGTCTTTTTTAACATTACTTATGCCATTCCCACTTTTTTATTGTGGCCCAATATGATTCTGGATGTCGATTCCTCTGCCTATCAGTCTTCTTATCCTCTTTATGTTCTTGTCCTTCATTTCTCCCTCTGAGTAATTGTATAGGTTCCTATCCCACTGTCGTTTTGTTTTAATTCCTCCATTAACACTCTCAGAACTATTCCCCTAAGGACATCAGTCCTGGTCCTTCACAGGTACATGTCCAATTTGTCAAAGTCTCAGTAGAAGCATAGATTCCCATCTGGAAAGTTTATCTATAGGCTTGGCTGAAATTACAGAAACATACCTCACAGGTAACGTCCTAGAAACCAGGGCATGCTTTGTCCCATAGGCAGGCCAGATACAGCAGAATAGTTACTGTCGGAGTCAGTTGCCCTGGGTGCCCTCAGCATCAGCCTGAGCCCCAATATCTCTCATTTCATCTGGTCAACAGCAGCTAAGGAACGATCCTTCTCATTATCATTTACTGCACATTAGCTCTGTGATGACTCCAGTCAGGCAAATAAGGCTGGCCTCCTGGAGTATGAACTGCCGGATTAAGTCCCAATTGATGGCCCAATCAGGGAGTCTCATGTTCCCTATTTAAAGCAGGTGTGTGGGTCGCTCTGCCTGCTGAAACAGGGAGCACACAAGGAGAACACAGAGCATTGTTATATATTATGTCTTGTAAATAAAGGAACCTTTGGTGACAGGACCTTCACCTCCATGGAGTTATTACACTCCAATAATATTATGCACCAATAACATGTCTCCCCTCCCCGCCCCCCTCCACTCACCCCCCAACTGTTGAATCAATTCTCTTCGATAATAAGGAGGGTAAAAGTTACCAGAGAGAAGTGAATGCGGGGATAGGGGACCAGGTTGGTCTGGAACTCAGTCAGATCCACGTTGAAGGCACCGTCGAACCTGAGTGAGGCCGTGATGGACGACACTACCTGTCCAATCAGACGGTTGAGGGTGGTGTAAGTTGGCCTCTCAATGTCAAGGTTCCGCCGACAGACATCGTAAATGGCCTCATTGTCCAGCATAAAGGCACAGTCAGTGTGCAGCTATGACTGTGACAATACATTCTGCACTCTCCTTTCCTTCTCCATGTACTTTATACGTTGTCTTTATAGCATGCAATAAATATTACTTTTCACTGTACACTAATAAATGTGACAATAATAAGTCAAATCAAATCAAAAGCTTTGGTCTCTTTAGAAAATGGAAATGAATTCTAAATACTGGAGGATCCAGCAGGATAGAAGATCATATTAACCAATGGAGCGATTGTGTTCTGATGGTAGTGCCACTGGACCAGTAATTCAGAGCCAGGCTCTTGGGACACGCTTTCAAATCCAAGCACAAATAGTGGAATCTAATTTCAATGAAGTATCTGGAATCGGAAATCCCACCAGTTTCAGTAATGTCCTTTAGGGATGGAAATCTGCCATCCTTACCTGGTTTGGCCGACATGTGACTCCACAGGGAGGGGAATTTAATTCCCTCAGAACCGCTCCCATGGACGTAGCTACATCTCGCTAAACAGAATGGAAAAGCGGGGATGGAAGGCGCTAGAGGGTGTAGACAGGGGGAAAGAGAGGCAGAGGCAGCAATGGCAGAGAGTTTGGAACCTGTGATCTCTGAGGGTGTAATGTCTTCTTCTCAATCTCCAGCTGATGGGAATCATTTCCACTCCCTTCAACGGGGTATGAGTAAGAACATGAGACAGAAATGCAGAATATCCGAGTGAAACAACTTACCACCTTCCGGACGCGATCTAAGACCAGGTCCACAATCTCCTTGCCCACGGAGCAGTGGCCCCGTGCGTAGTTATTAGCCGCATCCTCCTTGCCGGTGATGAGCTGCTCGGGGTGAAAGGGCTGTCGGTAGGTGCCGGTACGGACCTCATCTGGGGGAGACAGGGAATAGAGATTCGACCAACAAGAACTCAGAGACTGAAGGAAATATTTCAATGAGATCCCTGACTGACAAACCCAGCAACAATCTCTCCTCTTACCAATCACAGTGGGCTCCAGATCTATAAACACAGCTCGGGGAACGTGTTTACCAGCCCCTGTCTCACTGAAGACAGTGTTGAAGGAGTCATCACCACCTCCGATGCTCTTGTCACTGGGCATCTGTCCATCCGGCTGGATCCCATGTTCCAGACAGTACAGCTCCCAGCAAGCGTTACCGATCTGTACACCGGCCTGGCCAATGTGGATTGAGAAACACACACTAAGGAAGAGTGAAATATCATTATTCACACGGGAAGAAGAGTCATACGTGAACCATTCAAAATGCTGATGGATGGAGAAATTTTACACGTGTTCAGATGTTGGTCCCATCTTTTCCCTAATGATTCTTTATAATGGGCGATTCCACTAGAATTTAACAGAAATTCCACATCCCTCAGGTTCTGGGGGCTGTGTGGATTTCCAAATCAATTTGGACAATTGAGATCTACAAACACCGCAGCCATGGGCGTTGTGACCTCTCTAAATCAAACGCCAGCAATCCAGCCATCCAACACCCCACACTCAGACCCAATCCCAATTAGACCATTCCCCAGTGTTTTGATAATTTTCAAATTTGTGATGGTTAGTGTTGTAAAATTCTTGCTTTCCTTTTGTGGATTGTTCCCGCAAGAGCAAGATCCTTTAACCTTGTGTATTTAAAGGCACCTTTTCATTAGCTCTCAATGATTAATGTTAGGAAGAAAAGTGGATAAATGCAAATTAGAGTGTGTTTATTGGGGTTGGCCGAATAAAATCTGACAATAAATGGGCCAATTAGGAATCAAGAAAGTGATTTTGAAACGGAGACCAACTACATTGACAGATGGACTAAATTAATGATTTGAAACTTCCATTCCAAGAG
Organism: Carcharhinus amblyrhynchos; assembly: GCF_965287045.1. NCBI lineage: Eukaryota > Metazoa > Chordata > Chondrichthyes > Carcharhiniformes > Carcharhinidae > Carcharhinus > Carcharhinus amblyrhynchos. The sequence goes on along the minus strand of NW_027649832.1, from coordinate 727,462 downwards.
AGAAGATAACAAGCTGATCTTATTGTGCTGGTACAAGACACTAAACATATAATCAAAGGGAAGAAGCATGGGGACGTATCTCAGAAAATCTTTAATGCCTTTTAGATTAATACTTATCAAAGAGAAGGCGGGAATCGAGTAGAGGATCTCTGGCTCTTACATTCCGGTTCAGCCTTGACTCAATTTGAAACTCGCTGTCTGTTCTCTCCCCATCTCTTTTGTTTCCCTCTGGACGTGGTCAATTAATGCTCAACTTGCTGAGCGAAAGCCCATTCTCGTTAACTCTGTCCATTTCACAAGCCGCAGTGTTATTAATGATGTTATTGCATTGTGGTTCGCCTAATTGTGGCGAGACTAATCCTTAGTTCATTTAGGAGGTTCCTGATCATCCTGTGATTAGTTTCCCGAGGGTGACTGTCACCTGTTGATGTCATTTTCCATGACCTCTTAACTGGCCCTGAAAGGTGTCGATTACGAGTTTATTTCTGTTATTTCTATCGCTTTTTGTTGAGGTGAAGGTGTGAAGTATGATTTGATGCTGGCATACTTCTTCAGTAAGAAGTCTCACAACACCAGGTAAAGTCCAACAAGTTTATTTGATGGTAAACCCACTAGCTTTCGGGGTTTACGATCAAATAAACTTGTTGGACTCTAACCTGGTGTTGTGAGACTTGTTACTGTGTTTACCCCGGTCCAACCCCGGCATCACCACATCATACTTTTTCAGGGCACGGATAACACGCTGGAATGTCCTGGTGGTTGATATCTTGAGCTCATTGCATCACACTGCATTTAATTGGTATTCAGTCAAATACCAATCGGTGACTATGCTTTGTACTTGCCACTGGACTGTCGAACTTATTTCTCGCTATGGTTCAGATTAATTAGTTACTTTGCTTCTAAAACTTCTTCGAACCATAAAAATCGTTTCAGAAACTAACAAGGCTGTCTATGTATCCTGCACATTGGATATAAATAAGAATGGCTTTGATGTCTCGGAACATAGAATTCATCTATCCAGATATCTCATTGACCTACAGTCATCAGTATGTCCTGTGGAACTTCATTAAAACAGACACTTATCAATGTGATTTGCTGAGAGAACTGTTTCGACATTGTATGGTTTGCTTCTGTCTGTCCGTGCTTGATTCAATGCAATACAACATATAGATTGCCTTACAGTACCTAAGAAGTGATAGAAGTTGCACAAAGTGTATCTAAAACACAATTAAAATTTTTGTTTGAACGTAAATGTGGCGCTACATGTAACAAAAACAACTAACCTTTATTAAAATTCAAATTCACGGAAGAGTTACAAAAGCCAATTACAGAGCTTAATTCGAAACTTGCAAAATCAAAGATGGTTACATAATGTGAAATAAAGGATTTTGTTTAAACATCACCCGTTTAGCTGCCCTAATTGAATACATACGACTGAATGTTTTAACACTTGCTTTTATACGTTTTCATACTCGGGCATTGAAATTTTGGAACATACCTAATAGTTTTAATTAGGAGGAAGGTGGCTGGTTGCACATCAGTACATATTTAACTTTGACATCTCGCATCACTGGCTTACAGGTCATGTGTTATTCTCTTTTGTGAGTTTTCAGTGTGACGTTAAGGGCAAGTCATGTGACAGGCTGTGACCCAGATTTCAGCACAGCCTATTTCTGTCATTTCACTGGTGCCATGACTAAACTGCAAACTAAATTTAACACCAGCGGTGTGCCTCAGGGATCAGTGCTGGGTCCAGTGTTATCATTCATAGTAATGATTTGGACTGGAATTTAGGAGGCATGATTAGTATGTTTGCAGATGACACGAAGATTGGTGGCACAGTGGAGAGTGTTATCTCGGATTGCAATGGGATCTTGCTCAGTTGGGCCAGTGGGCTGATGAACGGCAGATGGAGTTTAATTTAGATAAATGCGAGGTGATCCATTTGGTAGATCGAACCAGGGCAGGACTCAATTAATGGTTGAGCATTGAGGAGGGTTATAGGACAAAGAGATCTAGGGGTACTGGTTCACCAATGGGATGCTGGCCTTCATAGCGAGGTGGATTGAATACAAAAGTAGGGAGGTCTTGCTGCGGCTGTATAGGGCATTGGTGAGGCCGCAGCTGGAGTAGTGTGTGCAGTTTTGGTCGCCGCACTTACGCAAGGATATTTTGGTCTTGGAGGGAGTGCAGAGGAGGTTTACTAGGCTGACACCGGAGTTGAGGGGGTTGAGCTATGAGGAGAGGCTGAATAAACTAGGCTTGCACTCGTTAGAGTTTAGAAGACTGAGGGGAGATCTCATCGAGACATATAAGATGATGAATGGGATGGATAGGATAGAGGTGGAGAGACTCTTCCCGCTCAGAAAGGACAGTAGGACTAGGGGGCACAGCCTCAAGATAAAGGGGGGGGGGCGGTTTAGAACGGAGTTGAGGAGGAACTTCTTCACTCAAAGGGTGGTGAATCTCTGGAATTCTCTGCCCATTGAGGTGGTGGAGGCTGCCTCGCTAAATATATTTAAGACGCGGGTTGATGGGTTTTTGATAAGCGAGGGGATTAAGGGTTATGGGGAGAGGGCGGGAATGTGGAACTGAGCCACAACAGATCAGCCATGATCTTATTGAATGGCGGGGCAGGCTCGAAGGGCTAGATGGCCTACTCCTGCTCCTATTTCTTATGTTCTTATGTTCTTATGAATGTGGAGTCTTGGGTGGACTGGGGGTGAAGAAGGCATTCAGCATGCTTGGTCAGAGCATTGGATACTGGAGTTGGGATGTCTTGATGCAGTTGTACAAGACAATGGTAAGTCCACAGTTGGAATATTGTTAATGTTCTGTTCAACTTATTACAGAAAGGATATTACTAAACTAGGAGTGCAGAAAAGATTCATTCGGATACTTCCAGGATTTGATGGTTTGAGTTATAACGAGAGGCTGGTTATATTGGGACTCTTTCCCTGGACTTAGGGGTGATCATATAGAGGTCTATAAAAGGAGGGACATTGATCAGGTAGATAGTGAACACCTTTTCTCAAAGGTAGTTTTCTTAAAACTAGAGGGCATAGATTTAAGGTGAGAGACCAGACTGGCAATCTTTCACACAAATGGTGGTGAGTTCTGGAACGAGCTGTCAGAGACTGTAGAGGTGGGTACAATGTTGTTTTTTAAAAATATTTAGACAGTTATGTGGGTAAGATTGGTATAGAGGGATATGGACCAAACATCAGCAATTGGTACTAGCTTTATTGTAAAAACTGGATGGCATGGACAAGTGAAGGTTCTGTTTCAATGCTGTAAACCTCAGTGTCTCTGTATTATAAATATTAAATTGACCAATAAGCTCCACATCCAGAAAGTAATCTCATTGACCTATATTTAAGATACTCTGTTAATCTGATGACTAAACCCGACCTGCAATAATTAGATACATCAAACCACAGTCTCATTCTCACCTGGAAATCCAATCAATCAGAGGTAGCAAAATTAGACCAAAAGCAATCCGTCCCATTCGATCCACTTATAGCACAAGGCATTGCCTCACAGATTGCAGAGAGGGCAACTTGATGGAATTTCATTTCATTCACCAACTTCCTGTGCCCAGTGACCCTCCACCATTTCGGCAATAGACTGTCTAGCAATATTCATTTCAAGCCCTCTGACTCCGACAGCTATCGAGACCACAGCTCTTCACACCCCACATCCTGTAAGGACTCCATCCCTTTCTCTCAGCTCCTTCACATTTGTTTTGATGGGGCCACTTTCCAAAGCGATGCCTCTAATATGTGTTCATTCTTCCTCAACCATAGCTTCCCACCTACAGTTGTTGACAGAGCCCTCAACAGTGTGTGGTCCATCTCCTATGCCTCAACCCTCACCCCATCCCCTTTCTCCCAGAACAAGGATAGTGTCCCTTTTGTTCTCACATTTCACCCAACCAGCCTTCATATACAAAGCATGGTTCTCTGCCATTTTTGCCAGCTCCAACATGATGCCACCAGGAAACACATTTTCCCTTCACTCCCTCTCTCAGCATCCCACAGAGACTGTTCCCTCTGGGATGACCTAGCTCACTCCTCTACTGTACACAACACCTCTCCCGTCACCAATAGCACCTTTCCGTGCAATTGCAGAAGGTGTAACACCTGCCCCTTTACCTTTTTCACGCTCACCATCCAAGGTCCAGAACATTCATTCCAAGTTAAATAGCGTTACACTTGCATCTCTTTCAATTTGCTGTATTGCATTTCTCATTCCCAGTGTGGTCTCCTCTATATCGCAGAGCCCAACTGTAGACTGTGTGATCGCTTTGCTGAGCACCTCCGGTCAGTATGCAACAGGACACTGACCTTCCGGTTGCTTGCTATTTTAAGCACACGATCAACGCTCCCACGCTCCACATATCTGTCCTTGGCCTGCTGCAATGTTCCAGTGAAGCTCAATGCAAACTGGAGGAACAGCATCTCATCTTCTGGTGAGGCATTTTACAGCCTTCCGATCGCAACATCGAATTCAACAACTTCAAATGATTAGCTCTACTCCACCTCGATCTCTCTGTTTTCATTTTTAATTGCACTCTTTTACTACTTTGTCTTTCTTCATTTTTCATCTCCCCACCACCCCCCACTCGCCCCCCCCCAACCCCGCGACGCCTTGCGGCTCTTCCTCCCTATTTTAATCCCCCGTTGCTTCCATTTTACATTTTTCCCACCCAGTCCCCATCTCCCCCAACATCTTTATCTGCCATTAGCAGACTTTCCCCTAGTCTCTGTGGCTATGACTAATCTTTGATTCCCTCACCCTGCAGTATAAATATCTCCCACTTTTAGCTTTGACAAAGAGTCAATGTGGACTCAGAATGTCAGCTCTTTTCTCTCCTTACAGACACTGCCAGACCTGCTGAGAATTTCCCTTTCGGTTACATCCTCCTCTATCCTCAGACTTCTTCCTTCAGAACCCTTGTTAATCACTTGACTGAATCTAAGAACTTCAATGATATGCAATGATCAAATCATTTAAAATACTTTATTTTCTTAAATAAACATTATAATATCAATTATAATATCAATACGTATTAAAGTTTAAACAACTATAATTTCTAAGTGAATAATTCTTATTCTTCCTCTTCGCCCTTTCTGTCCAGTGAGGCTGAATCCACGCCCACTTCTTCATAATCCTTCTCCAGCGAGGCCATGTCCTCCCGTGCATCCTGGAATTCCCCTTCCTCCAGCCCTTCCCCCACGTACCAGTGGACAAAGGCTCGCTTGGCGTACATCTTATCAAATTTGAGGTTCAGGCGGGTCCAAGCCAAGGAAATTGAGGTGGTGTTGCTCAGCATACAGAGGGCCCGTTGCACCTTTGCCAGATCACCCCCTGGTACCACTGTCGGGGGCTGGTAATTGATGCCAACCTGTTGGAGAGAAGCAAAATTTGTTTGATTTGAATTTCTTATGATCCAGATCAACATCAGATTCTTATCCATTCACCACTTTCCAGAACCCTGCATTTATCAGAATGTTTCTATCTTTCCCTTTACAAACATGGAGATCTGGTCGTTTCCTGTGTTCTTTCAACCAGAAAGAGGCATCAGTTTCTGATGGACTATCACTGTGCAATGAAACTGCATTCAAAATTAGATCAAATCATTATCAATGTAATTTTGCACAGATATTGATTGGTAGAAAGCCTTATCTCTTTCAAGGCAGGATCCTCCCAGGAACATTCTAAATGGAATTCTAGAGTTAACAAATGGAAGAATGTCAACCAAGCCTCGCTTTGGGGTATTCTCTTCTGTGAAGCAATGGGGATGGTCTATTCCATTATTATCTTTCCTTACAGGGATATCTTTGAGTCAGAGGTTTACAGCATGGAATCAGGCCCTTTGGCCCAATTTGTCCATGCTGCCCTTTTTGGACCAGTAAGATAGTCCCACTTCAGCTTTTGGCCCCTATCCTTCTATTTTACCCATGTAACTCTCCCACACCTCTACTACTACTACTTCTGGCAGCTCATTCCAGATACTCACCACGTTCTGAAAAAATTGCCCCGCTAGACCCTTTTGTATCTCTCCCCTCCCTCACCTTAAACCTATGCCCTCCAGTTTTTGACTCCCCTACCTTTGGAAAATATGTTGACACTCCAGCTGATCTATGCCCCTCATTATTTTATAGACCTCTATAAGATCACCCCTAAGCCTCCTACAATTCAGAGAAAAAAATCCTAGTAGATCCAGCATCTCCTTATAACCCAAACCATCAGGTCCTGGTAGCATGTTACAAAATCTTTTCTGCACTCTTTCTAGTTTAATAATATCCTTTCTATAATAAAGGTAAACCAACATGAGATGAATATTGTTGACATGTGTTATCAGATTGATACAATCCTGGCCATATTACCTCGGATCATGTGAGTTGAATGCAAAAGCCACATTTACCTTGAATCCTGTTGGACACCAATCAACAAACGAAATTGAGCGCTTGGTCTTGATGGTGGCAATGGCGGCGTTGACATCCTTGGGCACCACGTCTCCTCGGTACAGCATGCAGCACGCCATGTACTTGCCCTGGCGGGGGTCACACTTCACCATCTGATTAGCTGGTTCAAAGCATGCGTTGGTGATCTCCGACACCGAGAGCTGTTCATGGAAAGCTTTCTCAGCTGATATCAGTGGGGAGAAGGTTACCAGAGGGAAGTGAATACGGGGATAGGGGACCAGGTTGGTCTGGAACTCAGTCAGGTCCACGTTGAGGGCACCGTCGAACCGGAGTGAGGCCGTGATGGACGACACTACCTGTCCAATCAGACGGTTGAGGTTGGTGTAAGTTGGTCTCTCGATGTCAAGGTTCCGCCGACAGACATCGTAAATGGCCTCATTGTCCACCATGAAGGCACAGTCAGAGTGCTCCAGGGTGCAGTGGGTGACCAGCACGGAGTTGTACGGCTCAACCACAGCGGTGGAAATCTGGGGAGCAGGGTAAACGGAAAACTCCAGCTTGGATTTCTTGCCGTAGTCGACGGAGAGTCTCTCCATCAGGAGGGAGGTAAAACCCGAACCAGTGCCACCCCCAAAACTGTGGAAGATGAGGAAACCCTGCAGTCCTGTGCACAGATCAGCCTGTGGGGGGAAAACCATAGGAAACACAGAATAGAATTAGAATAGAAATCCTACAGTACAGAAAGAGGCCATTCGGCCCATCGAGTCCACACCAACCACAATCCCATCCAGTCCCTACCCTCGTATCCCTACATATTTTACCCATTAATCCCTCTAACCTACACATTTCAGGACGCTAAGAGGTAATTTTAACATCGCCTAACCCACACATGTTTAGACTGTGGGAGGAAACCCACGCAGACACGAGGAGAATGTGCAAACTCCACACATACCCAAGCTGGGAATCGAACCCAGGTTCCTGGACCTATGAAACAGCAGTGCTAACCACTGTGCCACCGTGCCACCATTAAACAGGAAGCAGCAAATGGATTCTCTGCTCAAAGGACAGAGGAATCTAACATGAGGAAATCTTCTCAGGGTTCCTGTTTACACTGCACAGGTTGTGCTGTGAGAGCCTGGGGGGCATAAGAAGCCTGGGAGGAGACAGAGGAGCCAGAGTGAACCAGCTTGGAGTGTATCGATGGTAGAGACATGGTGATGTTAGTAATTCTAAAATCATGGCTTGTAATATGATAACTTCATAGCTTGAAATTCACCTGAGCAGGAAACATCCCGACTGATTTCACTGGGAAATCAGAGCAGGGATATCCCCTCTCACTAAGCTGATGGAACTTACCACCTTCCGGACGCGATCTAAGACCAGGTCCACAATCTCCTTGCCCACAGAGCAGTGGCCCCGTGCGTAGTTATTAGCCGCATCCTCCTTGCCGGTGATGAGCTGCTCGGGGTGAAAGAGCTGTCGGTAGGTGCCGGTACGGACCTCATCTGGGGGAGACAGGGAACAGAGATTTGACCAACAAGAACTCAGAGACTGAAGGAAATATTTCAATCAGATCCCTGACTGACCAACCCAGTAACAATCTCTCCTCTTACCAATCACAGTTGGCTCCAGATCTATAAACACAGCTCGGGGAACGTGTTTACCAGCCCCTGTCTCACTAAAGAAGGTGTTGAAGGAGTCATCACCACCTCCGATGGTCTTGTCACTGGGCATCTGTCCATCCGGTTGGATCCCATGTTCCAGACAATACAGCTCCCAGCAAGCGTTACCGATCTGAACACCGGCCTGGCCAATGTGGATTGAGAGACACTCGCGCTAAAGAGGGGACAGAGATAATTATTATACAGGATTGAGAGTTTTACAGTTCACATTCAGTATGATGATAGATGGAGAAGGGGGAATGAGGGATATTAAACATTCCCTTCCTCTTTCTGCTGAATTCTAGCTACTCCCCATGGATTTTCCATTCTATTGGGATCTTCTGTCCAGGGAGATCCACCAGATCCTGGAAAGTGCCAATCTCTGTAAATCCACTCTGTGATATCCCAGCATTTCTGCAGCACCGGAATCACAGACACAGCCATCCCTGTCACAGTGACCGTGACTCCTGTCCCTCTAGATCCCATCTCCCGAGTGAGCACTGCTTGCCTATGGGACACATTCCATTCGCCATGACTCAATGCTCCCTTACCATGATGTCCTTCTATTCTCACAGCTCCTGCCAATGAGTTGCGGAGTTTCCCGCTCGCGCTATTTATACCCAGTTCTACAGAGCCAACACGATCTCTGATTGGTCCCTGAGAACAAAGGGATCCGGTTGCTTCGGGAAACGTCAACACAAAATGGAACGTTGGTGCAAGGCGCTGATTGGTTGCTGTGTGTAATGGGAGGGACTATTTCATGGTCATAATTGATTAGGGGAGGGGCATTAGACAACCAGAGCTTCCTCTATTAGTCTCCAATCCCAAAGAGACAGACAGAGCCTTTCATTCAGACCTCCTCATGAGACCCATTTATCAAAGTCCCAATAATCAGACCCGAGTTAAAACCATTTCAAAACCTTCCTCTGAATAGGCCCTGTCTGTCCCTGATATATCTAGCCATCATCCATCAGATCGTTTGACCAGTTAGTATCAGAAAACTATTTCTTAAATTTGCAATCAGTCAAATCAGAATCCATCAGAACCCACGCAACAGGCACAATTTAATGGAGCGCAATCCATCTGACATTTACTCACTTTCCCGCACCCCTTTCCCCATCCAGATCAATATGTGTCAGGTTGTATCTGTCACATCCTGGTTGACCATCCACGCAGATCGCAATTACCATAGTATCAGTCACCTCAGACCTATGCAACACATTACCCTCTGCCTAAATCCCCTCTAAATGCTGACTGCTGCCCACATCCGTCATACTGCAATATCCTATTAATCCGATTATATTAGACACTAACCATCTTCTACCTTCCAGCCGAGGCTCATTTATCAAGACCCAACTAGCCAGCGTCTGTCGGTTAGGTCCAGTTATCAGCTTCCTGTCGCTGTGAATGTGTTAGAAATCGTTAACTGCACACACTCCACACGCCAGCGCTGCACCTTTCTTCCCACACATCTCACCATTCAAAAATCAGCAGACCAGCCCCACCCTGCCAAACCACTAAGAATTTCTGATTACTTACTCACATGTAACTGACACTCACCTCCGAGATTTCCTTCCATCAGAACTTCGGCTATCAGACAAAGTTTTATTTTATCTTCATGGTTTGTTCGCTGTCAAAGTGCCATTCGCTCAGGACACCACTTGTCTGATTCTGTCTATGAGAAATCTCTGTTGGATCCAGTGTGTCAGTTTCCATCTGTGAAACGTCCAACAGCCCAAACATAACTTCTCGTCCATTTGGCATCAGATCTCCACCTACCTGTGCTCGGTGTGTCACGGTGAATCTTTCAGACATACGGCTTCCAGGCGCAAATTATTGAAGCCCCAATCACTCCTTTATCCTCCCCTTCAGTCCTCCATGAATCACACACTCACCGTCCAGTTTCTCACCCACCCAGCCCCAACCCAATGGATTGTATGTGTTAGTTACCCCATAAAACTCAACTGTCTCATTGCCACCTACCAGCCCCTCATTCTAAGAACACAGAGATAAGATTCCCACGCTGATACCCGCATCTGTCAAAAGCAAGGTTCACATATACATCCGCCACCCCACATCAATCACCCTTTCTCGTCCAGTTCCCATCTTGGAACCAGCCTCCCATCCATTGACTCTGTCTACACTTTCCACTGCCTCGGCAAAACAGCCAGCAGAATCAGGGACCCCACACACCCCGGACATTCTCTCTTCCACCTTCTTCCATCGGGAGAAATGTACAAAAGTATGAGGTCACATCCCAACCAACTCAAGAACCGCTTCTTCCTTGCTGTTGTCAGACTTCTGAACGGACCTACCTTGCATTAAGTTGATCTTTCTCTACACCCTAGCTATGACTGTAACACTACATTCTGCACTCTCTCCTTTCCTTCTCTATAAACGGTATGCTTTGTCTGCATAGCGTGCAAGAAAGAATACCTTTCACTCTCCGCTAATACCTAATAAATCAAATCAAAGCTACAGATAGGAGAGATCCCATCTACCAAATTCATTTATTTCAGAAGAGATTAGACAGATGAATTACAATTTATATATGCTTAGAAACATAGCAAATGGGAACCGAAGTCTGACATTCTCCCTTCGAGGCTGCTTCCCCATTCACTATGATCACATCTGATAATGGGATTTAATAGCCCAATCTATCCCAGCTTCTCCCATATCCTTCTCGACCTCTTCACCCCTAGAACTGTAGCATTGTCTCTGGCTTCAGCTATTTCCTGTGGCATCCAATTGCACAGGTTTATCATTCTTGATGAAGAACTTTCTCAGTATTTCAGTCTTAAGTGGTTGACACAACATCTTCAGAGTATGACCCCTGGTTCTGGACACCTCCACAATCGGAAACATTCTTCCTGCATCTGCCCTGTGCACTCTTGTTTGAATTTGATATGTTTCTATGAGATTTCATCGTCGTTTTTCTGAACTGCAGAAAATTTAGAGCAAAGAACAAAGAACAAAAACAGCCCAGGAAACAGGCCCTTCGGCCCAACAAGCCCACGCCGCCATTTTAACATTACCAGTCCCCCCTCCACCCATGACCCTTATCTATGATTATGGCATTCCATATTGAGGGAAACTAATTTAGGGGCAATTTATTACTACCAATCAGCCTAATAGCACATCTTTGGGGTCTGGGAGTGCTCGGAGAAAACCCATGCAAGCACGGGGAAGATGCTCAAACTCCCACAGACACTGGCCCAAATCCATGTGTCTGCACAGCAAACAGTGATAGTCACTGAGCTGTCGTGTTGCCCAACATCTGGTCCAGTTTAAGCGCACACTAACGACATGAAGCACTAGACAACTCTCGAACATCCAAGAGCAGCTCTAGTACGACTCATCTCGTGTATGCCTCTCATTGGGCAACAAGGCGGACCGACTTAAAACCTGTGAATTAAAAGAGAAAAACATTAGTATCATTCCTCATCCTTATACATTAGCATTGGGACGCCCCTGGCAATGAACATTATTTAAGACAATCTCCTATATCCTTCCATCTCCAACCCACTCATGTGCCTAAGTAACTCTTAAACAACTCTAGCGTGCCTGCCTCCACCACCTTGCTTGTCAGAGCATTCCATACCCCCACTACCCTGCGTGAAAAATTTCCCTCTAATATCCGTGTTATACCTCTCCCCCCTCACCCTAAGCCCATGGCCCCTCGTACTGTGTGTCCCTAACATAGGAAATAGCTTACCACTGTTTACTCTATCTATACCCTTCATAATCTTATATACCTCTATTAGATCCCCCCCTCAGTGGCCGTCTTTCAAGGGAAAACAGCCCCAATTTGCTCAATCTTTCCTCATAACCCAGTCCTTCCATACCAGGCAACATCCTGGTAACCCTCCTCTGCACTCTCTCCAGAGTCTCCACGTCCTTCCAGTAGTAAGATGACCAGAACTGGACGCAGTTCTCCAAATGCAGCCTAACCAACATTCTATACAACTGCAACATTAGACTCCAGCTCTTATACTCTATACCCCTTCCTAAAAAGGCTAACATACCATAAGCTTTTTTCATAACCTTCAAAGACTTGTGCACTTGCACCCCCAGGTCCCACTGCATTTCTATACTCTTTATAGACTTACCCTTTATCATATAACTCCCCCCGACATTATTCCTGCCAAAATGCATGACCTCACATTTATCAGGATTAAACTCCATTTGCCATATATCTGCTTGATGTACCAGACTATCTATATCCCGTTGTAATGCCAGACACTGCTCCTCACTGCCCGCCAATCCAGCCATCTTGGTGTCATCAGCAAATTTGCTGATCACACCACTTACTCCCCCTTCCAAGTCATTTATATATACTACAAAGAGAAGAGGTCTCAGCACTGAGCCCTGCGGCACACCACTAGTCATGCACCACTAGTGACAGACCTCCAGCTAGAAAAGGACCCTTCCACTACTACTCTGTCTCCTCTTAGCAAGCCAGTTCTCCACCCACCTAGATACCTGGCCTTGTATCCCATGAGCCTTAATCTTTGCAACCAACCTACCATGAGGGACTTTGTCAAACGCCTCACTGAAATCCATATAGACGACATCAACGGCTCATCCTTCGTCAACCGTTTTTGTCACCTCCTCAAGAAATTCTACCAGATTCGTAAGGCAAGACTTCCCCTTAACAAAGCCATGCTGTGTACCCCTAATCAGATCGCAACGCTCTAGGTGCTCATACATCCTATCCCTAAGAATCCTCTCCATCATCTTGCCTACCACTGATGTCAAACTCACCGGCCTATAGTTACTAGGGTTATCCCTCCTACCCTTTTTAAACAACGGTACCATATTCGCTATCCTCCAATCCTCTGGGACCTCACCTGTGTCCAAAGAAGAGACAAAGATTTGCGTCAGAGGCCCAGCAATTTCATCTCTCGCCTCCCTAAGTAGCCTAAGATAAATGCCATCTGGCCCTGAAGATTTATCAGTTTTAATGTTATCTAAAAGCCCTAACACTTCTTCCCTCGTAATGGATAGTTCCTTCAATTGGTCTACAGCTCCCACGAAGACTGTACCAGACATCAAGCTCCTCTCCTTCGTGAATACCGACGCAAAGTATTCATTCAAGATCTCCCCCATTCCCTCAGACTCTAAGCACAATTCCCCTCCTCTGTCACTGAGGGGACCGATTTTTCCCCTAGCCACCCTTTTGTTCCGAACATAGGAGTAAAACGCCTTTGGATTTTCCTTAATTCTACCTGCCAAAGCCATTTCATGCCCCCTTTTTGCCCTCCTAACTCCCCTTTTGAGATCCCTCCTACTCTCTCTCTGTATTCCTCCACCGCGCTCTCAGTTCCCAGTTGCTTAGACCTAACATACGCCTCCCATTTCTTCCTAACCAAGTCCTCAATATCTCTAGTAATCCACAGCTCTCTAATCCTACCTTTCCCATTCTTCCTCTTAACCGGCACATGCCTTTCCTGCACCCATTTCAGTTTTCCCTTGAAAGACTCCCACATGCCTAACGTGGACTTGCCCTCCAACAGCCTATCCCAGTCTGTATCCCTAAGCTCCTGCCTAATCCTGTTCTTCCTAATCCTAATCGATTCAATATTTCTTCAGACATCAGTCCTGCTACCTCAATAATTAAGCTGGTAAACATTCACTCCCTCAGGAGAAAGAGCACCCTTATTCAGATAAGGGTGCACAATATTCCAGGTGTGACCCCAACAAGGCTGTGTATAATTGCAGCTAGTTATCCCTACTCTCGTACTTAAATCCTCTCTCTATGAATGTCAACACACCAGTTGCCTTCTTAACTACCAGCTGCACCTGCATGCGTCCCTTCAGCAATGGGTGTACAAGGACACCAGGTCTTGTTGCAAATTCCTCTCTTTTAATCTAGAATCATTCAAATAAAAAACTGCCTTTCCGTTTTTGCTACCAAAGTGGATATCCTCACATTGATCCACATTTTGCTGAAACTGCCATACTTCTGCTTACTTACTGAATTGCCCAAATGACACAAACATATCTGCTCGTTCCCCACAGTTCACCCTCACAAACAGCTTTGTGTCAGCAGCAAATGTGGAAACATCACATCATGTGCCCTCATCTAAATCATTGATCTATAAGAGAGAGAGACTAGCTGGGACCGTAACACCAATCTCTTCAGTGCCACTCCAGTCACTGCCTGCCTTTCAGAATCTTTGTTCCTAGAATACCAGCCAGTATTTTGCCCATCTCAATACACATGCAGTCTTATGTGATTTAATTCTACGTGCCTGTAATCCTGATCATCGTATCCCTTTGAATCTATTTATACAATTCATTAATCCACTTTATCGTCAATGCCCCCTACATTAAGGTGCAAAGTCTTAAGGTTTGTCTTTTTTTACATTACTTATGCCATTCCCACTTTTTTATTATGGCCCAATATGATTCTGGATGTTGATTCTTCCGCCTATCAGTCTTCTTATCCTCTATGTTCTTGTCCTTCATTTCTCCCTCTGAGTAATTGTATAGGTTCCTATCCCACGATCGTTTTGTTTTGAGTCCTCCATTAACACTCTTGGAAATATTCCCCCTAGGACATCAGTCCTGATCCTTCAGAGGTACAACATGTCCAATTTGTCAAAGTCTCAGTACAAGCATAAACTTTCCAGATGGGAATCTATAAGACTTGGCTGAAATCATGGAAACATACCTCACAGGCATTGGCATCAGTATTGGGGTAGGTGGGACCTGTTCGGGCGGGATGGGGTTGGTCTGAACCGTGCTGGGACCAGAGTGCTGGCAAATAGAGTAAAGAGGACTGTAGACAGGGCTTTAAACTAATTAGGGGGGGGGGAGGGTGTGAGGGTAGGTGACATTACGGGGGCTAAAGTTGAGGAGAGGGTACGGGTAAGGGAAGAGGCTGAGGCTGAGGATAATAGAGGGAGTAGGGGGCTGAGTATGGTTGGTGGCGTTACAGCAAATAGGGTCCAGGTGAAGGCTGCGATGAAGGCACTTTACCTGAATGCACGAAGCATTCGGAATAAAGTGGATGAGCTGGTGGCACAGATCAGCACAAATGGATATGATCTGGTGGCCATTACAGAGATGTGGCTGCAAGGTGACAGGGACTGGGAGCTGAATGTCCAGGGATATCAAGTGTTTAGGAAGGATAGGCAGGAGGGAAAAGGGGGGGCTGTAGCTCTGCTGATTAAGGATAGCATCAGGGTGGTAGCAAGGGATGATATTGGAGCCAAGGAGCAGAAAGCGGAATCATTGTGGGTAGAGATTAGGAACAGCAAAGGGAGGAAGACGCTGGTGGGTGTCGTCTATAGACCCCCAAATAATGATCTGGAGGCTGTTAACGCGCAAATAAGTGCGGTGTGCAGGAATGGGACAGCCGTAGTTATGGGGGATTTCAATCTACATATAGATTGGTCAACCCATGTTGGACGAGGTGGGCTCGAGGAGGAGTTCTTGGAATGCTGCCGGGATAGTTTCCTCGAGCAGTGTGTGTTGGAGCCGATGAGGGAGCGAGCTATCTTGGATCTGGTGCTATGTAATGAGGCGGGTAGAATTAGGGACCTTGCGGTGAAGGATCCTCTTGGGGAGAGTGATCATTGTATGGTGGAGTTTCTGGTGCAGATGGAGGAGGAGAAAGTGGGTTCCCGGATGCGCGTCCTTTGTTTGAACAGAGGGGAGTACGGTAGGATGAGAGAAGAATTGGCGAATGTGGACTGGGGGAGCACGTTGGAAGGTAGGTCTGCTGAGGAGCAGTGGAGGATCTTTAAGGAGATCTTTCTTGGTGCTCAGCAGAAATTTATTCCGATGGTCAAACAGGACAGTAGGAGGAGAGGTAATAAGCCGTGGATAACGAAGGAGATGAAATTAAATTAAAAGCGGAGGTGTTTAAAGTAGCAAAGAGTAGTGGGCGAGAAGAGGATTGGGAGAGGTTTAAACGTCAACAAAGATTGACAAAGAAGATGATAAAGAAGGGTGGGAGAAACTATGAAGCTGGGCTTGCGCTTCATATAAAAAAGGATAGCAAGAGTTTTTATAAATATATAAAAAGGAAGAGGCTGGCTAGGGTGAACGTTGGTCCCTTAGAGGATGAGAAGGGGGACTTAGTGGTAGGGGATGGGGATATGGCTGAGGTCCTGAATAACTTTTTTGTTTCTGTCTTCACGGAGGAGGACGTGAATAATTTGCCGGGTGTTAGAGATGGAAAGGTGGTAGGACTGGAGGGTCTTAATGACATTACTGTTACTAGAGAGGAGGTGCTCAACAGACTGGAGGGACTGATTGTGGACAAGTCGCCAGGACCGGATGGAATGCATCCGAGGGTTCTGAAAGAAATGGCGGAGGTGATAGTGGATGCCTTGGTGGTTATTTTCCAGACGTCACTGGATTCCGGGGAAGTGCCGGAAGATTGGAAAGCGGCTAATGTTACGCCGTTGTTTAAGAAGGGTGCCAGGCAAAAGGCAGGGAATTATAGGCTGGTTGGTTTAACGTCTGTTGTAGGTAAAATGTTAGAATCCGTCATCAAGGAGGAAATAGCGAGGCATCTTGAGAGGAATTGCTTGATAGAGCAGACGCAGCATGGTTTCGTTAAAGGGAAGTTGTGTCTGACAAATTTACTGGAGTTCTATGAGGATGTGTCTAGGGCGGTGGATAGAGGAGAGCCGGTGGATGTGGTCTTTCTGGATTTTCAGAAGGCGTTTGACAAGGTACCTCACAGGAGGTTATTGCAGAAGGTCAGGGGACAGGGAGTTGGGGGTAGGGTGTTAGCGTGGATAGAGGATTGGTTGTCAAATAGGAGGCAGAGAGTGGGGGTCAATGGGTGCTATTTGGATTGGCGGATGGTGACTAGTGGAGTGCCTCAGGGGTCGGTGCTGGGGCCTCAGCTATTTACCATTTATATAGATGATCTGGAGGAGGGAACCGAGTGTAGGGTGTCGAAATTTGCTGATGACACCAAGATTGGAGGAAAGGCAAATTGTGCGGAGGGTGTGGAGAGTCGACAGAAGAATCTAGATAGGCTGGGCGAATGGGCCAGGAAATGGCAAATGGAATTTAATGTTGGCAAGTGCGAGGTGGTCCACTTTGATAGGAATAATGGTAGGAAGGATTATCACTTACGTAGCGAAAAACTGCAGCAGGTGACGGTGCAGAGGGACCTTGGGGTCCTTGTGCATGAGTCGCAAAAACCCAGCCTGCAGGTGCAGCAGGTGATCAGGAAGGCGAATGGGATGCTGGCCTTCATAGCGAGGGGGATTGAATATAAAAGTAGGGAGGTCTTGCTGCGGTTGTATAGGGCATTGGTGAGGCTGCAGCTGGAGTACTGTGTGCAGTTTTGGGCACCGTACTTACGCAAGGATATTTTGGCCTTGGAGGGAGTGCAGAGGAGGTTTACTAGGCTGATGCCGGAGTTTAGGGGGTTGAGCTATGAGGAGAGGCTGAATAAACTAGGCTTGTACTCGTTAGAGTTTAGAAGAATGAGGGGAGATCTCATTGAGACGTATAAGATGATGAATGGGATGGATAGGATAGAGGTGGAGAGACTCTTCCTGCTCAGAAAGGATAATAGGACTAGGGGGCACAGCCTCAAGATAAAGTGGGGTGGTTTAGAACGGAGTTGAGGAGGAACTTCTTCACTCAAAGGGTGGTGAATCTCTGGAATTGAAGTGGTGGAGGCTACCTCACTAAATATTTTTAAGACGCGGGTTGATGGGTTTTTGATAAGAGTTATGGGTTATGAGTTATTAAGGGTTATGGGGAGAGGGCGGGAATGTGGAACTGTGCCACGACAGATCAGCCATGATCTTATTGAATGGCGGGGCAGGCTCGAAGGGCTAGATGGCCTACTCCTGCTCCTATTTCTTATGTTCTTAAATGGACAAATAAGATATCCTTGTGCTGGATGGTAGAGTGCAATTGGCTGAGATAAATATCAGAAATTATCATTGATGTGCGCATACTAAATGTAATTGATTTTAAACTAATGTAAGGCAGGAATAATTGATATGAAAAACTATGATTGATTTGTTTTTGATTGTATACGTCACATTGATCAGAGAGGTTCTGTCACTCTATCTCAGAGTTACTTAACACTGTTGGTGATCTCCTTGTAGCTGCTTGTTTTTAAGTAAATGTTACATCTTTATACAGTGATATCTGCCTCATGAGTTTTGTATTGTCTATGGTTAAGACAGTACTGGTCATCTTGATTTACCCCACAACAATCACTATTTACTTCCCCGAGTTCCCTAGCTTCCATGTCTTCCTCCAAGGTAACTACTGTCAAGAAATATTCATTGAGATCTTACCCATCTCCCATGCATCCATACATGGGGCCCTATTCACTCCGTAGTTACTCTTTTGCTCTTAATACACTTGAAGAATCGCTTTGGATTCTCCTTTACTTTCTCTTCCAAAGTTATCCCATGTCCCGTTTTGGCCCTCCTGATTTCCTTTTTAAGTATACTCCAACACCCCCCAATACTCTTCAAGGGATTTACTTGACCCCAGCTGCCTTTACCTAACATATGCTTCCTTCTTTTATTGACCAGAGCCTCAATATCTCTCATCATCCAATGTCCCCTACTCCTGCTAGTCTTATCCTTCACTCTATCAGGATCATGTTTGCCCTGAACTCTCATTATCTCACTGTGAAAGCCTTACACTTGCCAGATGTTCCTTTACCTTTGAGCAACCTCCCCCAATCAACTTATGAATGTTCCTGTCTGGCTTTGCCCCGGTTTAGAAATTTAACTCATGGACCAAACCTATCCTTTTCCCTAACTATTTTAAACCTAATAGAATTATTAGTCCCAAAATGCCCCCCCATGCACATATCAGTCACTTGCTCTGCCTTAATTCTCCAGGGCATGTTGAGTTTTGTCCCTTCTCTAGTAGAGCCATGTGGATATTGATTGAGATTTTTTTTCCCCGAGCACACTTACCAAATTCCTCACTACCCAAGCTCTTAACATGTGGCTGTCCCAGTCTATATTTGGAAAGTTAAAATTCCCCATGATGAAACCCTGTCATTTTTGCAGCTATCTGCGATCGCCCTACTTATTTGCACTTTACATTTCCCCCAATAGTCAGTGGGAAATTGCAATCCAATCAAAGTAATCACCCCCTCCCCCCTCATTTCTAGTCCCACCTATAAAGCTTCACTAGTTTCCTCAGGAATCTTCTAAGTACTGCCTTGATATTTCCCCTAATCCAAAACGCAAACCCCCCTTCTCTCTTGCCTATCCTTCCTATAGCATCTGTACCCCAGAACATGGAGTTGCCAGTCCTGTCCCTCCCTCAGCCATTTTTCTGTAATAGCCATGATATCCTCGTCCCATGTACCTACCCATGCTTCGAGTTTATCTGCCTCACCTATCTTTCTTTGAAATAAATGCAGTTTAATTGATCAGTCTTCCCTCATTCCCCGCCATGCTCATGGCTGCCTTGTCTATTTAACTTGTTCTCTTTAACTTGTGTAATAGCCTCAAGGTCCCCTTATATCTCACTACTCTTTAGTGTTCCACCACCTGCCAGATTAGTTTAAGCCCTCCCAAGCAGCTTTAGCAAAACTGCCTGCCAGTATCAGTTGCATTTTTAAAATTAATTCCAGGTTGTGCACCAGTTGGAAGGTCTGCATTATATTTATGTGTGTGCATTGTTGGAGGAGTTTACATCAGTTAGACGGTTGGTATCAGCTAGATGGTGCGTGATGGTGGAGTTGTCTTTACCGGATGAATATCTGTATCAGTTTATGTGACTATATCTGTTAGAGTGTCTTTATCAGTCAGAGTTTCTGAATCAGTGGGACTTCCTGAATTGATTGGAGTGTCTGTGTCAAGTGGAGGATTTGTTTCAAGAGTAAGGTTGACAGTGGATTGAGGTCTGCATCGGCTTCTGACACTTTCAGTTGCATCAGTGGCAGTGGAGGAATCAGCTATAGGGCTTGGATTACTTGCAGGATGTGCCTCAGTTTATGAGCCTGCATCAGCTGGAGGATCCGGATAAATTGGACTACCTTTCTCAGTTGGATGGAGTACCTCAGTTTTAAATTGTTAGAGGCTTTTCATACGTGGAATTTCGCAATTAATAGTTGTCCTTTAATCTGCTTAAATCAAATAAGTGTATTTCAATTGCTTATCAGGGCAACTAGGTCCCCGAAAACCTAGAGATTCTAACCATTGGAATTTGATTGCCGAATGTTCATGTTAGAGTGACAGACATCAGTGAAACAAAATGAGAGCTACAGAGGGGACTGATGTTGTTTGAATGGACAAAATCTTTTTTTAATTAGCTCTCTGTACAGCCCTATCTTTGCAATGTGGCAGGGCAATCTAAAAAATATTTTCCTTCACTCAACTCGATTTTGTAATCTGTTTGTTCAAAAAATAGATTAAATAAATCAGACTAGGTTGCAACTGCGATCATCCTGAGTGGTCCCACAAGGTATAAATGAAAGGCTTTGGGAATACATTCACTCAGCATTAGGTACAAAAACATTACAAGGAGAGACACATTGCTCACTCTGAAAATGCATTATCCAATTCAAACAGCTGAGAAAATACTCTACACAATCGTTGCTATTGTTGGTGTTCCTGGTAAGTGACAATAATTAGTGAAGTTGTGTAAACTTGTGAGCGGACCTCTGAATTTAAACTGTGACTGCAAATCTTCCATGTTGATCTCATGCTCACTGTTCACTGAATTCATTTGATCGAGTTAAATGTTCTGAAACATCTCTGCCCTTTTATTCATTTTCCACAATTCATGATAAGGCTCTGCTTGTAACTCACGGACTCTCTGGTGAAAGGGATTCATATGTTTAGTGGAATACTGTCCAATGTTTGGTTAGACCTAATGTGGGTCAGTGACTGGAGTGGAATCCCAAACCTCAGACAGCAGTTAATCCTAGGTTTATCTGTCACAGTCGTATTTACTGAATGTAGGTGACTATCTTGAGTGGAATACTCGCTCCAAGTTATTTTGAGTGCGAAATATCCTGCGTGTGTGTCACTATAGGACTATTGCCTATAGGAGTAGGCAATTTGGCCCTTAAAGCCTGCACCACCATTCAGTATGATCATGGCTGATTTTGCACTTTCAATATCCCATTCCCACTTGTTCAGTGATAGAAAAGGCTTTTTTTTTAAAATAATCAATTTAGAAATCATATTTATTTCATCGGTAAGTGATCACTGCACTACATCGAACTTTATCAGTGTCTTCTCAATGTAATACATTTAAGATAGTAAGAGTTTTGTTGAAGAGAGTAAGTAATGTGTGTATGGAGTGATAAGTCTGATTTTTTTTTCTACTGAACTGCTCCAACAGAAATATATCAACTAATTGCTGGTACTCAAAACATCCCAGCAACAGGTTTCCAATATCCCAACCCTCTTTGTGATGAATACTTCACTTCCACTCATTTAGAAATCAGCTATAGTGCTTTAATGGGTCATTGCATTCTTGTTACTCCCTACTGATGCTTAACTAATTAATTAATCTCTTCACTGAAACCCCTAAACTTTTTGACTTCATTCTTTGCTTATTTTCCAAGGACTATTTAACAATCATATTTTTCTGATCAAATTGCAGCAACCGGAGTGCTGGAACAACATTAATTATCATTGGCATGTCCCCTGTGCAAGTTGATTGAATATTAATGTGCGCAGGAATTTTGTTGCATTCTTCATCGGTACTCAATGTAATCTCCATTTTGGATTTGTCAATAATTTATCTTTCTGCTTCGATTCCTTATTGTTCATGTGAGTGATGAAACAGTGATCCCTGTACAGATACTTCTTGAACAGCACTTCCCATCTTCCACTAATCTGAACAAGTCCCTTCCACCCATTTCTCCCTGTTTATTTGGTTTTGTAACCAGCTTGCTACCCATGTTTCTGTTAGTTTCCTCATTAGTCATGAGGATGTTGTATTGTAATTTACTCAATGTAATTGACATTTCACATGCAAATCTACTCTATAATTAAAACCATAGAAAATTACAGCTCAGAAACAGGCCTTTTGGCCCTTCTTGTCTGTGCCAAACCATTTTTTGCCTAGTCTCACTGATCTGCACTTGGACCATATCCCTCCACACCCCTCTCATCCATGTACCTGTCCAAGTTTTTCTTAAATGTTAAGTGACCCTGCATTTACCACTTTATCCAGCAGCTCATTCCACACTCCCACCACTCTCTGTGTGAAGAAGCCCCCCCTAATATTCCCTTTAAACTTTTCTCCTTTCACCCTTAACCCAGGCCCTCTGGTTTCTTTTTCTCCCCTAGCCTCAGTGAAAAAAGTCTGCTTGCATTCACTCTATCTATACCCATCAAAATCTTATATGCCTCTATCAAATCTCCCCTCATTCTTCTATGCTCCTGAGCATTATTGAAAGAATTGAATAGCATCTGTAAAGAATAACCTGGATTTTGGAATATGTGTTGACGAGTATTTGTTATATCCTATGTGACCAGATTATGTTTTAGATTACATGGTTTGATGTCATTATCTTTTTCTCTTTCTGTTGAAGTTGTGTTACCTGGTCTATTGTTTCTTTGGACATGGTTTACTTTTTATTTTAGACATGAGTAACATAAGCTGGAAGCAACCTTTTGATCCTTTGTTAATGTTCTGATGATTATTAACGTAGATAATATTATCACTGCTCTCTGACACTATCAATTCTATTTATATTTTTGGCTGATGCCCATTGAAGTGGTGGAGGCTGCCTCGCTAAATATTTTTAAGACGCGGGTTGATGGGTTTTTGATAAGAGAGGGGATTAAGGGTTATGGGGAGAAAGCGGGAAAGTGGAACTGAACAGCGACAGATCAGCCATGATCTTATTGAATGGCGGGGCAGGCTCGAAGGGCTAGATGGCCTACTCCTGCTCCTATTTCTTATGTTCTTATGTTATCACACGCAAACAAGAGTTTTATTCTCCCTTTGATTTATCAAATATCTAGCTTAATTTGCTGAGGTTGTTGCTTTTCCATTAATACTATTAGTTTAATGTTTAGTTCCGCCCTCAGTGGTCTCTTTCCTTTCTTCAGCCTCTGAATCCACATCCACTGGTTCATTCTGCTTCTGTTGTCCCACAACATGAGCTCAAGAATTCTATTTCCATTTCAGTCCATATTAGTCTGCCCTCCTCTGCCCTGGAATCCAGCATATCAGAGATGTCCCTAACTCATGGTAGAAGAACAGACTCTGCAATGCTGCTTTCCAGCCAATATTCACCCAACCCACTTCCTGATTATGTGAGTACCTATGTTGAAGTTGACTCTTCCAATTTCATGAAAAACATTCATGTTATTGAATTGTTTGAATAACTGTTACAAATCGTAGTTTCATGAGTGCCATAGAAGTTAAGAACGTTGACTTTCTAAAGGTCTCAATTTAGTTACATCAGGCAGCCTCATGATATATCCCAGAGTCTGTGCAGTGAGGGGACAATGAACAGAATGAACAGCAAACTTGTTAGGATGGCACAGTGCACAGTGGTTAGCAATGCAGCCTCATTATTCCAGGGTTCGGTCCCAGCCTTGGGTGACTGTTTGTGTGGAGTTTGCTAGTTCTCCCTGTGCCTGCATGGGTTTCCTCCGGGTGCTCCAGTTTTCTCCAACAGTCCGAACGTGTGTAGGTTAAATGGATTGGCCATGCCAAATTGCTCTTTGCTGCCCAAAGATATCTATGATAGGCAAATCAGCCATGGTAAATCTCAGGGTTAAGGGGGGAGGGGGTGGTGGATTTGGGTAAGATGTTCTTTTGGAGAGTCAGCACAGGTTTGATGGGCTGAATGTCCTCTTTCTGCATGGTTTCACTATTGAATCCTCTCTTCCCCACCAACTCGAATCTGGGAATAGAAACTCTCTCAAATTCCTCACTCTGATTACTGTACAGTGTTACTGTTGGAATGTATGGGTATTGGCTGTAAACATTGAGAAATTCCACACTCAGTGTCCCATTGAGAGGTCCGGTATGTGTGTTAGCCATGCTGTCTTTGTGTAGGATAGGTGAGCCATTCTTTACTCCAATCCAGTTTAGGTTGCTGGGTAATTATGGCTATGTTGGTGCCATTCTTGGATTTCCTTGACTATTGCTGCCCATTCCCTTCTTTTGCTTTATTTTGAAAATTTTGAACCACTTTTCTTCTAATTTGTTCTTAACTTACCCATCTGCTTTATCCACTCTGGGAGAGCTGATTGTGTTTTATACTGCATTTAACATTGTGCTGTATTATGCTGAATGTTTGATGGGTACAGTGTAGAGGGAGTTTTACTCTGTATCTAACCCTGTGCTGTACCTGTCCTGGGAGTGTTTGATGGGGGACAGTGTAGAGGGAGCTTTACTCTGTATCTAACCCCGTGCTGTACCTGTCCTGGGAGTGTTTGATGGGGGACAGTGTAGAGGGAGCTTTACTCTGTATCTAACCCCATGCTGTCCCTGTCCTGGGAGTGTTTGATGGGTACATTAGACATGGAGCTTTATGCAATATCAGTAAGAATCAGGAACTGGTCAGCAGTATTAAGTACCACGAAGAATTTGAGAAAACCTTTATGCAATATCTACTCCGTGCTGCATAAGTCCTTGGAGTGCTTTGTGGGAACGTTCATGAATGTAAAACAGGAGGGATTGATGGAGATATTGTAGAAGGTCCTTCATTATGTATCTAACTACAAGTTGCATATGCTTTGTCTGAGGCAGTACAGGGGAGGCTTAACCCTTATTTTATTCCGTGCTGCACCTGTCCTGGGAGTGTTTGATGGGGACAGTGTAGAGGGAGATTCTCTCTGTATCTAACCCTGTGCTGTACCTGTCCTGGGAGTGTTTGATGGAGGACAGTGTAGAGGGAGATTTTCTCTGCCTAGCCCCACGTTGCACCTCTTCTGGGAGCGTGGGTGAGAGTGAATCATGTCAGATGTCGGTCTGGGTGAATAGTGACCCTGAGTCTTGAAATGAGCAAGAGACAGGAACATATTTTCCCAGGAGGAAAAAGAGTTATACGGGAAAATAAGAATAACAGTCCAATAATAGGTGCCCATCCCCGCCACCAAATTCCTGGACCTGCACAACCACTCCCTTGTTTTACACACACACACACACTCCAGCCTCATTGTCACATACTCCAGCTCTCACACTGCCAGCACTGCAACACATTCTCTGGCCCCACTCACCCCCTTTGGCCCTGAACACACAAAAACACTGGCCCCAAAATCCGCACTCCGAAGCCCCACACGCACAATCCTCAGCCCCGTACACACACGTACACTTGCCGGCCCCGCAAGCACACACGCACCGGTCCCTTAAAAACTACACCTCCTGGCCCCACACATAAATTCACTCACAGTCACCAGCCCCACACGCACTGTCCCAGTCACACTCACTCCACTATTCCCTCAAATTCTCACTCAATTTCACCATCTGACACCTGTAGAATTTATCTAAGGTCACACTAGAACACCCTCACACGCAAACTCTCAAACTCGGCCCCCTCACACTTAAATCACTAGCAATCTAATCACTTACAGCATCATTCTTCACGCTTTCACTCCTCACACTCAACCCCATTCACATCACCCCCAGGTACTCAATCCCTTTACCAGCAATCCACTGAAACCGTCAAACACTTTCACCACCCCCCACTCCTTCATCCTCCGACGCCCCCATCCCCCCGGCTCTCATCAAGTCCTCGAATTCACTAGCACTATCAATCACTGACATTCTCTGAATCGCTGACATGGACTTTTGCTCATGTTCTCTCAGGCTGTTATCAATTTGCTCCCCTCAAACACTCACTCCACTTGACGACCTCTCATCCTTTTTTATACTCTCTTCCCTTTCACAATCAAACACCCTGCACCCTCACTCCCCCACATTATTTATCCCCTTCGCACTCTCACTTTTTCCTCAGGCTACCTCGTCACCTCACAACTTTCCTCCCACTCACCAGATGAACCCACTCTCAAATACACCGCCCACTGCCTCACCACGTCATGTTCCCTCATCCCTATCACAATCTCAAACTCCTGATTCCCTCAACCCCCAAACTATAAGCCCCTCACGCTTTCTGCCTCTCTCACAGTTGCTCACGCTCTCAACCCCTCTCGCCCACACACCACCTCAGCCCTGAGATGATGTACAG
Source organism: Carcharhinus amblyrhynchos (assembly GCF_965287045.1). Taxonomy (NCBI): domain Eukaryota; kingdom Metazoa; phylum Chordata; class Chondrichthyes; order Carcharhiniformes; family Carcharhinidae; genus Carcharhinus; species Carcharhinus amblyrhynchos. The sequence goes on along the minus strand of NW_027649832.1, from coordinate 701,243 downwards.
TCGCACACATTTTCTCACAATCTGCCCATCATATTTTACCACCCACTCATACTCTCTCATCTCCCTCACAGTTTCCACCTTACACTCCTTTCCTTCACTCACTCTCCCTGTTACAGTCTCTAAACTCCGGTCATTTTCTCTCTCACCCCTAATCTCTCATTCTCTCCCCACTGGTCTCGGTCTAAACATGGAGATGGTTTACTACTGGGATGCATGTAACATTGGGGGCGGGGGGGGTGGAGATTGCAATCGGAGGGAGTCTGTTTCTGGTAAGAATATAATGTGAGAAGCCTTGGAAGCTGGAGAAGGCCTAGTCCTGTGAAGTGTGTAACCTGGGGACAGCGCAAAATTGAAGTAATTTATTCCTGGGAATGGTATGACCTGGAGAGGGTCTGAAACTGGACAGAGCCAATTGATGTGATGTACGGGCAAGGTGCATTTTAAACCTGGAGAGATTTTACTTTTGGGGACAATCTACCCTCATGAATCCATAACACTGCTGCTCTTCCATTTCTGGCAGGAGATATCTGATTGGGTTTCTGCATCTTAAGAGAGTGTTTATTCTTGGGGGCAGTGTTCTCTGGAGAAGGTAAGACTTTGGAGAAATTAAATTCCTACCAAAAGTTTGCCCGGGGAACAGTCCAAACTTGCAGGATGCCTATTCCTGGAAAAGGATTTGACATGGATTTATTCCAGACCGAGAAAAATATTGTTTATTTATTAGTCACAAGTAAGGCTTGCAGTAACACTGCAATGAGTTACTGTGAAATTCCCCTAGTCGTCAAAGTCTGGTGCCTGTTCAGGTCAATGCATCTAACCAGCACGTCTCTTGAACTGTGGGAGAAATTGGAGCACCTGGAGGAAACCCACACAGACACTGGGAGAACATGCAAACTCCACACAGAGAGGGAATCAAACCCAGGTCCCTGATGCTGTGAGGCAGTGTATATGGGAAAACCGTAACCTGGGAATGCTCTGAAATTAAATTTAGATTATTTTGGCACCAATGTGTCCAGGGAAGAGGGGAATGGATGGTGGTGGAATGAGGGGACAGGTTGGGAGGAGAGGTGGTCTGAATCCGGAGATTCTGTTCCTGGGAACAGTGTGACTTTGGCTGCCTATGAAACTGCAGATTTCCCATTCCTGGGAAGAGTGTAATATTGGAAGTATGGTAGCCTGGGCAGAAGCTATGCATGGACTGTACGTGCCCTTGGGAAAGTTCAAACCAGGAGGGATAATATTCCTTGTGGAAAGTGCCCTGGAGATTTTTCAATTGTGGTATCTTTATATTACTGTGAAGCCTGTCCCATGTTGCAGATCAATGAAGGGAAGGCTGTGACCTGTGGAAGTTCCTAACTCGGAGAGGACCAACTTCTGAGACGAATGTGCGCCGCAGTGAGTCCAAATTTGTAAAGGGCCCAAGTCTGTGAGATGTAACCTGGGGAATGTTCAATACTAAATAGGGAACATTGCTGAGAAGAACTTGGTCTGTGTTGTCCCAAAATTGGAGTGGATCTATTCCTGATAAGACAATAATAAAGGGAATGTCTGAAACTGCAGAGGAAATATTTCTGGGTGTAGTGTATTCTGTCATTTTCCAAAAGGGGAGCTGACCTATTCATGGTAAGTATGTCCAGGGAAGCACTGAACCTGGAGTTTGTCCTTTCTCATGAAGTTTGTGCCTGGTTGAAATGCCAAACAAAGAAAGTGCCTACTTCCTGGGAAGTTCATGACCTGGAGTATGTCTGAACATGCACAAAATTATTCCTTAGAAGAGTGTGTGCTGGGAATTTTCTGAAACTAGAGTTGGTGTATTCGGGTGAGGAATTGGCCCAGGGTAGGAAACTGTAGAGAGTCAGTCCTAGAGGTAGTCCAAATTAGGAGGGGACCTATTAAGAACAAAGAAAAGTACAGCACAGGAACAGGCCCTTCGGCCTCCAAGCCTGTGCTGATCATGATGCCTGCCTAACTAAAACCGTATGTACTTACGGAGTCCATATCCTTCCATTCCCATCCTAACCATGTACTTGTCCAGTTGCCCCATAAATGCTGCTATTGTACCTGTTCCCACCACCTCCCTGGGGAGTGCATTCCAGACATTCACCACCTCCACATAAAAAACTTGCCTCTCACATCTCCTCTAAACTTTTCTCCACGCACCTTAAACCTATGTCCCCTAGTACTTGACTTTTCTGCCCTAGGAAAGAACATCTGACTATCCCTTCTATCCATGCCACTCATAAGCTTATAAATCTCTATCAGGTCACTCCTCAACTCATTCCAGTGAGAACAAACCAAGTTTATCCAAGCTCTCCTCATAGCTAATACCCTCCAAACCAGGGTATATATCCTGGTAAACTTCTTCTGTACCCTCTCCAAAGCATCCACATCCTTCTGGAAGTGTGGCGACCAGAATTGTACACAATATTCCAAATGAGGCCTAACTAAGGTCCTGTACAGCTGCAGTCTGACCTGCCAATTTTTATACTCATTGCCCTGACTGATGAAGGCAAACATGTCATATGCCTTCTTGACTGCCTCATGCACCTGTGTTGCCATTTTTAATGATCAGTGGAAATGCCTAGATCCCTCTGCCTGTCTATAATCCTAAGGGTTCTACCATTTACTGTATTATTCCTACATGCATTGGACCTTCTAAAACGCAATACTTCACCCTTGTCCGGATTATTCCTAGGAATTGCCTGTTCTTGTGGCTGTTTTTAACTTGGTGAGAATCCATTCCTTTGGAGAGAGTGCCATGTAGAGTGTTGGAAGCTGAGATGGGTCAATTTCGGGAAGGTTGCACCATGTGGATTGTTCGAATGTGGACAAAGTCTATTCTGGGAAACATGTGCCTTGGGCAGTTTTGAGAGATTGGATAGTTTCCGGAGCTGCACAGAGTGTGACCTGAGGAGTCGTAGAATCATAGAACCTCACAGTACAGAAAGAAGCCCATCAGCCCATCGGGTCTGCACTGAACACAATCCCACCCAGGCCCTACCCCCATATCCCCACATATTATACCCACTAATCCCTCTAACCTACGCAGCCCAGGATACCAAGGGGCAATTTCTTAACATGGCCAATCAACCTAACCTGCACATCTTTGGACTGTGGGAGGAAACTGGAGCACCCAGAGGGAACCCACGCAGACACGAAGAGAATGTGCAGATTCCACACAGTCCCTGATACAGTTTTAGTTTCCGTTAATATCATGGAATTTCAGCAATCTGGGTCTGTTCTCATCCCCTTCAGGACTGCCGTCCAGTGAACTGTCTTGGTGGGGTTCGATAATAATGGCAGTTCCTATTGCCAGTCCTGGTATACCTGTGCCCAATTTTGACTGGGTGGGACCAACCAATATGGGTTAATATGGTAAAGTGGTTTAAATGAAAAATACAGTCTCAGTAAAATTTAAATTATCAAAATGTTCCATCTGAAAATATCAAAATGACAGGTCTGTATTTCCCAGTTTATCTCTCTCTCCCTTCTTAAATAATGGAGTTACACTTGGTACTTTAACACCTGCAATTTGAACCTCTAACACTATTACACTTCATTCCATACCCTGATCTGGTGTTGAAATCCTGTCCTTACTATTTGCTTCAGACATGGAGAACGTTTAACCAGTAATTTTCAGCATTTTCCCCCTTCTCTTTCTGACAGTTAATTTACTGGGTATTGTGATCCTGAGCTGGGGAAAGTGTGGCCTCACCATCTGCACCAGCCGCTACCTGGTGGCCATGGCAACATCGGATCTGCTGGTTATTATCACTGAAGTCTTCATGGAGGAGGACGTGAATAATTTGCCGGGTGTTAGAGATGGAAAGGTGGTAGGAGTGGAGGGCCTGAATGACATTATTGTTACTAGAGAGGCGGTGCTCGACAGACTGGAGGGACTGATTGTGGACAAGTCCCCAGGACCGGATGGAATGCATCCAAGGGTTCTGAAGGAAATGGCAGAGGTGATAGTGGATGCCTTGGTGATTATTTTCCAAACGTCACTGGATTCCGGGGAAGTGCTGGAAGATTGGAAAACGGCTAATGTTACGCCACTGTTTAAGAAGGGTGGCAGGCAAAAGGCGGGGAAATATAGGCCAGTTAGTTTAACGTCTGTTGTAGGAAAAATGTTAGAATCCGTGATCAAGGAGAAGATAGCGAGGCATCTTGAGGAGAATTGTTTGGTAGAGCAGACGCAGCACGGTTTCGTTAAGGGGAAGTCGTGTCTGAAGAATTTATTGGAGTTCTATGAGGATGTGTCTAGGGCAGTGGATAGAGGAGAGCCGGTGGATGTGGTCTTTCTTGATTTTCAGAAGGCGTTTGACAAGGTGCCTCACAAGAGGTTATTGCAGAAGGTCAGGGGGCATGGAGTTGGGGGTAGGGTGTTAGCGTGGATAGAGGATTGGCTGTCAAATAGGAGGCAGAGAGTGGGGGTCAATGGGTGCTATTCGGATTGGCAGATGGTGACTCGTGGAGTGCCCCAGGGGTCGGTGCTGGGGCCTCAGCTATTCACCATTTATACAGATGATCTGGAGGAGGGAACCGAGTGTATGGTGTCGAAATTTGCTGATGACACCAAGATTGGTGGAACGGCAAATTGTGCAGAGGGTGTGGAGAGTCTGCAGAAGATCTAGATACGCTGGGCGAATGGGCCAGGAAATGGCAAATGGAATTTAATGTTGGCAAGTGCGACGTGGTCCACTTTGGTAGGAATAACGGTAGGAAGGACTATTACTTACGGGGCGAAAAACTGCAGCATGCGACGGTGCAGAGGGGCCTCGGGGTCCTTGTGCACGAGTCGCAAAAACCCAGCCTGCAGGTGCAGCAGGTGGTCAAGAAGGCGAATGGGATGCTGGCCTTCATAGCGAGGGGGATTGAATATAAAAGTAGGGAGGTCTTGCTACAGCTGTATAGGGCACTGGTGAGGCCGTAGCTGGAGTACTGTGTGCAGTTTTGGTCGCCACACTTACACAAGGATATTTTGGCCTTGGAGGGAGTGCAGAGGAGGTTTACTAGGCTGATTCCAGAGTTGAGGGGGTTGAACTATGAGGAGAGGCTGAATAAACTAGGCTTGTACTTGTCAGAGTTTAGAAGAATGAGGGGAGATCTCATTGAGACGTATAAGATGTTGAATGGGATGGATAGGATAGAGGTGGAGAAGCTCTTCTCGCTCAGAAGGGACAGTAGGACTAGAGGGCACAGCCTCAGGATAAAGGGGGGGCGGTTTAGAATGGAGTTGAGGAGGAACTTCTTCAAAGGGTGGTGAATCTCTGGAATTCTCTGCCCGTTGAAGTGGCTGCCTCGCTCAATATTTTTAAGACACGGGTTGATAGGTTTTTGATAGGCAAGGGGATTAAGGGTTATTAAGGGAGAGGGTGGGAATGTGGAACTGAGCCACGACAGATCAGCCATGATCTTATTGAATGGCGGGGCAGGCTCGAAGGGCTAGATGGCCTACTCCTGCTCCTATTTCTTATGTTCTTAAGTCATACTGAACCAGATCAATGCTTATTATTTTCGCCCATCCTACTTGGATCTCACCCCTGTGTGCAGTGTTAATGCTGTTCTGCAGGCCGCAGCCACAGACTGTTCTGTCTGGTTCACTGTCGTTTTCTCCTTTGATCGATTTGTGGCTATCTGCTGCCAGAAACTGAAAACTAAATATTGCACGGGGAAAACTGCAACTGCGGTTCTTGCAACAACTGGCACCCTGCTCTGTTTCAAAAACATTCCCAAATACTTTTCAAAGGTAACTGCAAGGATAGTTGACAATGTTCCTTGGTACTGTGTTACGAGGGCACGCTATTGGACAGATCCTGCATGGACTGGATATTCCTGGTTTGATCGGATTTTAACCCCAATGATATCATTTGGTTTAATCCTATTGATCAACGCACTGACAGTCAGACACATTTTAGTGACCAGCCGAGTCCATAAGGGGTTGAGGGCTCACAGTAAGGGAGAGAAAAGCAGCGACCCAGAGATGGAGAGCAGAAAGAAGTCAATCATTTTACTCTTTACTATATCTGGAATTTTTTTTCTTCTGTGGTTGGTGAATATTATATACTTCTTATATGTTAAAATTAAGGGATTAACTTCTGCCAACCTTGCTGAATATACATTGCAACAAGTCTCATTTATGCTGTGGAGTTTAAATTGTTGCACAAATACATTTATTTATGCAACTACTCAGTCTAAGTTCAGGGAGCAAATCAAGATCATGGTGAAATACCTGGTTACATCAATTATTTCATTAATGAATAAACAAGGCAACTGGCTTACAGCCACCTCAAACAATCAACGGGCTTCAGCCTGTGACTGGCAAGTCTCCAACTAATCAGCCATCCAGAGATAATCCTCACCCTTCGGCATGGAGTGTCTTTTAATCCGAGTGTTCGATCTTGACTGGCAGCTGGGAAACCCAAAGGCTAGTTCATGAGGTGTGATGAACAAGCTCTCTGTCCACTTGGAGCTTTGTACTCATTGAGTAACTGCTCAAATGTTCAATTAGAGAAATTTCAATGCACGAGGGAGTCCTGCAACAGTGAAGGTGACGCTGTATAACCCGACCAACAATAGAGTGCCTTGCTCATCCCAGCAACGTTTGTCTCCACCTACATTGTGGTTGACAGTACCTTAAACAAATCAGTGAGGTCCTTGCAGTCCATCAACCAACTGGAATTTGGCTCTGTTGCTAAATTCCCGGAGTGCCATCCCTTCCCTGTATCTTGACCTTATTCCATTGGAAGCTAGACGGAAGTGGACAATAATTCTTTAAGTGCAACTGCAATGAGGATTCCAATGTCAGATCACAAGACCATAAGACATAGGAGCAGAATTAGGCCACTCGGCCCATTGGAGTCTGCTCTGCCATTCAATCATGGCTGATATTTTTCTCATCCCCATTCTCCTGCCTTTTCCCCATATCCCCTGATATCTCTGTCTTAAAGACACTCAAAGACCTGGTCTCCACAGCCTTCTGTGGCAAAGAGTTTCACAGATTCACCACTCTCTGGCTGAAGAAATTCCTCCTCATCTCTGTTTTAAAGGATTGTCCCTTTAGCCTGAGTTTGTGCCCTCTGGTTCTAGATTTTCCTACTAGTGGAAACGTTCTCTCCACGTCCACTCTATCCAGGCCTTGCAGTGTCCTGTAAGTTTCAAAAGATCCCCCCCCCATCCTTCTAAACTCCAGTGAATACAGTGTTCTAGAGTCCTCAACAGTTCCTCATTGCATAAACTCTTCACTCCAGGGATCATTCTTGTAAACCTCCTCTGGACCCATTTCAAGGCCAGCACATCTTTCCTCAGATACAGGGCCCAAAACTCCTCACAATATTCCAAATGGGATCTGACCAGAGCCATATACAGCCTCAGAAGTACATCCTTGCTCTTGTATACTTTGCCCTTGCGACGTGAATGCTAACATTTGCCTTCCTAACTGCTGACTGAACCCGCATGTTAACCTTCAGAGAATTTTGAACAAGGATTCCCAAGTCCCTTTCTGTTTCTGATTTCCTACACATTTCCCTATTTAGAAAAGAGCCTATACCTTCATTCCTCCTTCCAAAGTGCATAACCTCACACTTTTCCATATTGTATTCCATGTTGCAATTTCACAGATGTTAGTTAAAGAGACAACAGAATTGTAGAAACACAAAGTTTAAGATATGAGGGGCGCAGGAAAGGGAACGTGCAATATAGGAATTAGGAGCAGGAGTAGCCAATTTCACCCCTCATGTCTGTTCTTTTATTCAATTCGATCACGGCAGATTTTAGCTGGGCCTTTTCACGGTCTTTCTGCCCACTCCCTCTAATCTTCCATCCTACTACTAACTAAAAATCTAGCTTTCTCCTCAAATTTGTTCAGTGTTCCAGCATCACTTGCATGCCAGTGAAGGGAATTCCACACGTTCACAACCTTTGAATGAAGCAAGTTTTCCTAATCTCTGTTTTAAACCTGCTATGCCTTAGCCTAAAACTATGGCATCTCATTTGAAATTAACCAACATGGGGAAACATCCACTCTACGTCGGTCCTGTCAAGCCCATTTAACATCTAATATAGCTCAATTATATTGCCCCTTATTTTCATAATTCCAGCAAGTAGAGATTTAAGCTCTCGATCTCTCCACCTAAGTCCACTCATTCACCCTTGAACTTAATTTGGTGATCTATCTCTTAACTTCCTCTCATGCATTTACATCCTTTGACAAGTAATATGCAGTACTCCAGATACTGTTTTACCATTGTAGTTTGCATTTCCAACAGTACTTCCCTATTTTTATACGCCATTCCATTAGCAAAGAATGCCAAAATTCTATCTTCCATTCTTACTACCCACAACATTCGCAGACTAAGTTTCAATACTTTCAAATCAATTCTTGCCTCCCAGGCTGCCTGGATCCGTGACAGTTCACCTATCACCACAACAGGTCCACAGCAGATGCCATTTCCTTAGCCCTACACTCAACCCTGGAACACGCTAGATAACAAAGACACTTATGTCAGACTCCTATTCATAGACTGCAGCTCGGCCTTTGTCACCATTATTTGTAAGAGACTCATCTCCAAACTTCATGGCCTGGGGCTCGGCTCCTCTTTCTGCAACTAGATCCTTGGACTTCCTAACCCATAGACCGCAGTCAGTAAGGATAAGACAACAACACCTCTTCCACGATCATTCTCAATAGTGGGGCTAAGCAAGGCTGTGTCCTCAGCCCCTTACTATATTCCTTATACACCTTTAACTGTGTGGCCAAATTCCCCTCCAACTCGATTTTCAAGTTTGCTGATGACACGACCATAGTGAGTTGGATCTCAAATAATGATGAGAAGAAATACAGGAAAAAGATGGACAATCTGGTGAACTGGTACGATGACAATAATCTCTCTCTTAATGTCAACAAAATGAAGGCATTGGCTTCAGGAATCTTAGTGGTGGGCATGCCTTTGTCTACATCACTCTTAGCGCAGTCTGAAAATGATGAGAATTATTACATAGCCACAGTGACCTGTGAGGGGAAATAAGGATAGTCTGGCACAGAAGACAAATTAAATTGGGGTAGACTAATTTAGAAATGAACATAGTACAGAAAAATATGATGCACCTGGAATTACAAAAATACAGTTGCATAGAAACACTTATAACCAATGGTAGAGATTTTAAATATGTATTTTTGAAAGTATTCTGTACACCTTGGCCAAAAATTAACTGCTCCAAGGCATAATGGGATGAAAGCTAAGTGAGATGAACTACATTCTTTAAGGACAATACAGCCACAGAGCACAATTGTTATCAGTATAGATTCCCAATTAATGGGATAATTCAATTTCTACTGATAAGAAAAGCTTAGCAGTCAGTGAGAACAGAACTTTGGAACTCTAAGACCCAAGTAATTGAGAGGCCGTGGGCAAGGTACCTTTGAACTCTATTCTCTAGTAGTTGAAGTTGCTCAGAGACAAGTGGGTGGGAACTTTCAGATTATATGGACCAATAAATTCTCATGCTGCCAGAATATAGCCAACCCATATTAACATAATTGGTCCATCCTATAAAATGGACAGAGTAGGTGGAAAGATGATTTCTGAAGAAGTATAATTACAGAACGGCTTGATAATTTAATTTGAGCTGCCTTAATTTGCTCTCCCTCACATATTGGAAGCAGGCCTTGGTCAATAAAGTATATCTTCAATCAGAATATGCAGTCTCGTTAATTTTGTTTATTTGCTGAATTGTATTAATACACAGAAGTCTCTTGTAAGAAGCCACCAGAATACACAGGTCTCTGAAAAACTCCTATATCACCCAACAGCATTCTAGTTGGGCTGTGTAGTGTGGGTGTTCAAAATTAGTGAACCAATCACTCAACAGGTAGAAGTAACTCTAAACACAGAGCAATTTTTGAAAATGGGAAGGCTGAAAAGTGTATCAGATGCAGAGCGGGCTTGATAGGTAAACCTGCTTTTACCACTAAACTGGCAGATTATTATAGTTACAAATTAGGAAAGGAACCCAGTGGAATGGATGAACATTGAAGGAAAGGAACAGCTATGAGATATACAGATGAGATGAGATGTGGGGAAGTGAACAGGATAATAGAAGAGACATTATAGGAGAGCTGATAGTTGAACAGAGTAGGACAGAGTTAAAAGTGGGACTTATCTGATGGAAAACGAGAATGACAACAGTAATGAAAAGAGATATTTAGTGGGTTTCTAAGAGAAGGAAGAAAAAATAACAGAGTTTAAGTTGTAGCTATGGATGTAGTTTAAAAAATAAATAGGATGTCCATTAATGGACATTGGAAAGCCTACAACACTTCTTTGAATTCTTTTCAATGATCGGACTCTTCTCAGGGCTGATTTCTGATGGCCCTCTGAAGATTCACTGAGATCTGTTCGAGTTGCATCAGATAGGTTGGAAAAAAAAATCACACCAGTTCATCTCACTTCGATCAACATGTAATGGGTGAGTTTCACGATCAACTTCTGTTCTGCAATAACACCTCGTCCCACCCTTTTCAGCTCCTGAACAGTGCGTTAAAGCTTTAAAAAACAATCCCAAGTACAGCCACAGAAACAATTCAGCCCCCTCCCCAAGTTTCGAAACAAAACAAAGTTCCCAACTTTTTTTTAAGTTCCCAACTCATCATGTCTGGTTCCCCCTAGAAGGCCTCCAGGTAGTGTTTTTAACCCATGTTTCACATTCCAGTACCAGCCTTTATTCTTTGCCTTTATTCTTTCTGTGACTGTCTTCTTCCCCCACCATAACAGCCACTTGACCATCGCATCCCAAACAAACTGCTCTTGTTCCCCACCCTAACTACATAAAACAGCAGCCTTCACATCCCAACGAGAAAGGCCACACCAGGTAAACCTACAGCCAACCATACCCTTCACAAAATGGCGAACGACTGGCTCATCCTGTCCTTCACAACATGGCGCACAGCCAGCTCATCCGGTCCTTCATAAAATGGCGCCCGCTCCGCTTAAATTGACCAACAAAAAGTGGCGGCTGTACACCTGAACCCGACCTCCACAAGATGACAGTCCGACCTGCATCCCGACCTTCACAAGATGGCCACCCTTTCCCCGACACAACGGCTGTCCTCTCCAAAATGGCGGCTGGCTCACTACTCACCCCGACCTTCACAAGATGGTGGATGCCCTTTTCCGCGGCTGACCCGAACGACCACATTCTCCTGTCAGAGTCCGCCCGTGACCTGAGGCCCAACACTCGCCCGCCCGTCGCAGCTGCACGATGAACTGCGACACTAAACTCCTTCCATATTGCACGCAGAAATCCCCGCCATTCGTGATCCGCACTAAACAACAAAATAAGACGAGCCTCCTCACCATGCAGACAAATCGTCACTAAAAAACTTTCCTCTTTATACTAGATACTATATTTCGCCTCTCCCCTTCACAAATTCCCTCTTAAATCCCCTCAAAGTTCAGTAAAGACTCACCTGCTCCCCCTGTTGAAGCCCTCATTCATTCTCCACCCTCTGTGAACTGGGTGGCACAGTGATTAGCACTGTTGCTTCATAGTGCCAGGGACCTGGGTTCAATCCCAGCTTGGGTCACTGTCTGTGTGGAGTTTGCACATTCTCACTGTGTCTGCGTGGGTTTCCTCCCACAGTCCAAAGATGTTTGGTGATTGGCCATGCTAAATTGCCTTTTAATGTCAGATGTACTAGCCAGGGTAACACATGGGGTTATGGGGATAGGGCCTGGATGGAATTGTGGTTCGTTCAGACTCAATGGTTGAATGGCCTCCTTTTACATTCTAGGGATTCTATGACTATATGATTTGCAGGTAATGTGCAAGATTTTCTGGCTGCTCTTGCCCCAGTGGTCAACGCACCATTGCATGATCCTGCCCTGACTGCTACGATTTCCATGGCGGTTGGACTTGTCCAATAGATTTGTATCTGATTATGGGCTTTGTAATGAAGCAACAGATCGAAACAGCTGTGGCAGATAGAAGACTACTTATGACATGGATGTATTAGATATGAAGAGACACTTGCAAGAATCTGGTCAGAGTATTTAATGCATTCATAATTAAACAAGTGAGTGAGAGAGATCAGCTTTAGCAGATGTGGCTATGAAAAATAGCGAGCATTTTGTTTACTCATTATTACGGAAGATGTACGTTGTGTCCTTGGGAAGCATTTGTTGTCCATTACTAATCGCCATTGAGATGGTAATGATGAGTTAATGTCTCGAGTGGCTGCAGTTCCTGTGCTATAGATAGTTTCATGACAGCGACCAGAGACATTAAAGGAACTCTGATATATTTCCAAGTCAGCGTGGTTAGTGACTTAGAGGAGAACTTCATGGCTGTGGTGTTCCCATGTATTTGATGCACTTGTCCATTGAGATGGTAACTGCCTATGATTTGGAAGTTGCTGCCTTAGGAGACTTGCTGAGACTCACACTTAATCTTTAGATGGTGCACACTAATGTCATAGTTGGTTGATGATGGTGGAAGTGAGTATTTGAGGAATGGAAGCCTATCAACGAGCTGCAATACTTGGATGAACAAAGAACAAAGAAAAATACAGCACAGGAACAGGCCCTTTGGCCCTCAAAGCCTGCACCGACCATGCTACCCAACCATTTATCTTCCTAATTGCTTGCTGCACTTGCCTCTCCACTTTCATTGATTGGGTACAAGGACACCCAGATCCCTGTGTCCATCTATGTTCCCCAATATATCACTATTTAGATAATCTTTCTCCTTTTAGGGCAGTATACTAACCACCAAACACTAGTGCTAATGTTGGGAATAGCATTAGACAGGAAATCAGAGATGCATATGTTAAAGAAACATCTGCCATTATGACTGCATATAGATTGGGAGAGTCAAATTAGTCACAGTACAATAGAGGGGGAATTTCACGAGGTGCGTCTATGGACTGATACACTGATAAATCAACTTGGGAAAAGGCTATCCTGGACTGGGTACTGTACAAGGAAAAAGCAGTAGTTAGCAATCTAGCTGTGAGGAAACCTTTGGGAATGGCTAATCATAATATGATACAATTCTTTGTCAAGGTGGATCATGACGTAGTTGATTCTGAGGCCAGGGTCCTGAATCTCAATAAAGATAACTATGCGGGGGGTGGAGTTATGATTGACTGCATATTACTGAAAGAAAGGACAGTGGACAGGCGTGGCAGACATTTAAGGAATGAATAGATGAAGTCCTACAGAGATGAACCTCAAAAGAGAACCGTCAAGAGATAGTACCAAACCCAGCTAGAATCCCAGGCTAGCCACACAAACATTCGCCGATTATGGCAAGATCTACATGACATAACAGGCAATAAGGTGAAGGTGTCGAATCGCTGGCAACAATGTGCACCCCGCCCCCCCAATCCCCACTCCCCAGTGAGCGTAATGCATTCTATGCCAATTTTGAGCAAGAGGTCAGCAAGAGGATTTCATCTGCCCCAGAAGCCTTGGCTGAATTGGTATCCATCTGATCACCATCACAGACATCAGATGGACCTTCTTGAAAGTCAATCCATGTAAAGCACATGGCCAGGATGCTTTACAGATCTTGCTGGCAGGGGTATTTGCAGATATCTTTAACTTCTCCATACTCATATTTCAGGTCCCTAGCAGCTTCAGGAAGATGGCCATCATCCCTGAATCAACCAAAACCCAGCTTGTCTTAATGACTAGTAATCTTTGGCTCTGACTGCATCATTATGAAGTGCTTCAAAAGGTTAGTCATAACTTTTTATGCTCCTTATACACCTATGATTGTGGCCAAATTCCGTTCCCATTCCATTTTCAAGTTTGCTGATGACACAGACATAGTGGTCAGATTTCAAGCAATGATGAGACAGAGTGCAAGAAAGAGATAGAGAATCTGGTGAAATGGTGCGATGACAATAATCTCTTCTTCAATTTCAGTATAGCGAAGAAGATAGTCGTCACGGCAAACATGTCCCTGTCTACATCAACAGTGGTGAAGTGGAAATGGTCAAGAGCTTCAAGTTTATAGGTGTCCAGATCGTTAACAATATGTCCTGGTCCCTCCTGGTCCCTGACGCTGCAGTTCAGAAAGCTCTTCTTTCTCTGAGGAAACTTAGCATGTTTGCTACGATTTTCACCAATCTTTACAGATACACCATAAAAAGCATCATTTCTGGAGATATCATGGCTCCAGCTCTGACCAAGACTGCAAAAACTACAAAGGGTTGTAAACGTAACCCAGGCCATAATGCAAACCAGCCTCCCATCCGTTGACTCCATGTGCACTACCCACTGCCTCAGACCACCAGCCAGCATAATCAAGACCCCATGCATCCTGGAATTACACTATTTTATCTTCCTTCAGGAAAAAGATACAAAAGTCTGAGAACACGCAGCATGCAAGTCAAGAACAGCTTCTTCCCTGCTGCCATAAGACTTTTGAATGGGCTTACCATATATTAAGTTGATCCTTCTCTATACCTTAGCAGTGACACTATTTTCTGCACTCTCTCCTTTCCTTCTCCCCTATATGCTCTATGAGTGGTATTTTTGTCTGTATCATGCATAAGAAACTGTTGACAGGAATGAAAGTTACGACAATTCACTTCACACCCAGAGCCAAGGTTCAGCAATCAAGATAGCTTTGATGCGCCAGTGGGAAGGCAATACAGATCTTACTCTCCCAAGATGCTTCCACAAGTGCCAGAAACTTCTAATTATTTATATGTTTCTGTAGGACTTACACAATTTTCAACTCTTGTAGCTGTTTCGTATAACACAATAGTATACATTCACAAATTTCGATCAGTCAGGAGATGGTCTGATCTCATATAATGATGCGAGTTCACATGTTCAGGTCTACCTGGAAATGGCTTGGCCAGGTACAGTAGTACAGATTCACACCTTCCTGGCCTATCAAAATGGCTGTGCTAAAGATAATTGCTGTCCATTTGATTCTGGCAGCAAGGGCTCCAGGACACAGTAATATTCAGTCTAGAGTGTTTGAAGTGAGACCTCCATGTTCTCATCCAGTGAGCATTCTTTATTCTGTAGATAATAAGTCCTTTACTCACTGGCAGATCACATGGGCAGTGCTCATGGAAACAGCGGAGTATTGTTGATGTGCGTGTCTTCTCTATGGGTTATAAATATTAGTCCCCAGTCCTTGATGGTTTGAGTACTGTAGCAACTAGGTGTCTGCTTTCAGTGTCTGTGTTCTCTGTTTGCTGATTCTAGCTAGATAGAGTGTTTTTGGTGGGTTTGTCCCTGGCTGTGGATCTATGTTGTATTTTATTGAAAATGGATATCCATAACCGGGCATGATTTGTTACCCGACAATAGAACAGTATTTTACAATGTTCCAATATATGTGATAAATCAAAGCTGGAAGTTATTTATTCCTGTCTGGCGCACGAGTGGTACAGGAAGTGAGACCAAACTGTAGCTCAGAAGGGAAATTAGGGATACTGTTAGATTCAAAGAAGAAACATACAAGTTGGCAAGAAAAGCAATTGACCTGAGGAATGGGAGCTGTTTAAGGTTCAAAGGAGGATCAAGGGATTGGTTAAGAAGGGGAAGATAGAGTGTGAAAGAAATGGAGCGGGGGACATAAAAACAGACTGTAAACATTTCTATAGGTTTGTAAAGAGAAAAGGATAAACAAAAATGATAAGAAACAGGAGAATTCATAATGGGGAATGAAGAAATGGCCGAGTAATTCAGACTTTCCTTCTGTCTTTACAAAGGAGGACACGAATAATGTACCAGAATTTCTCAAAGAAACAAGTTTTAGTGAAGGGCTAAAGGAAATAATTATTAGTAGAGAAATGGTTTTGGGGAACTTGATAGTACTGAAGGTGGATAAATCTCCAGGGCCCAACTATCTTTATCGCAGGAAGTGGCCCTGGAAATAGTAGGTGGTAATTTTCCAAAACTCTTTGGATTCTGGACTGGTTCCTACAGTTTGGAGGGGAGTTAATGTAAGCCTGGTACTTAAAAGAAATATAGAGAGAAAGCAGGGAATTATCCACCAGTGAGCCTAGTATCAGTGCTGGGGGAGTTATCTATTATCAAGGATTCCATCTGTAAGCATTTGGAAAGCAATGGTATAGTCAGACCAATTCAGCATGGGTTTATGGAGTAGAAATTATTCTTGATGAATCTACTGGAATTCTATGAGGATGTAGCTAGTTGACTAAGGAGAACTGGTGGATGTGGTCTATTTAGACTTTCAGAACAATTTTGACAAGTATATAATGTTTTGGTGCATGCGACTGCGGCTAATGTTTTGAGATGGATAGAAAGTTGGTAGGCAGACAGGAAGCAAAGCATTGGAATTGACAGGCAGTGACTAGTTGGGTAGCGCAGGGATCTGTGCTAGAAACCCAACTGTTCACATTATATGTTAATGATTTGGAAGAGGGAACTAAATGTATTATCTCTTACATTGCAAATGAAACAACGTTGGGTGGGAGGGTCAGCAATGAGGAGGATGCAAAGATGTTCAGCGTGGTTTGGACAAGCTAAGTGAGTGAGCATGGCAACTAAGTATAACGTGGATAAATTTCAGGTTATCCACTTCGGTAACAATACTAGGAAGGCAGATAATTATATAAGTGGCTGCATACACAGCGAGATCTTAGAGGTCTCGTGCATAGTCAGTGAAAATAAGCATGCCGGTACAGCAGGCAGTAAAGAAGGCAAATGGTATGTTGGCCTTCATGGCAAAAATATTTGAGTATAAGATTTACTGCAATTGTATAGAGCATTGGTGAGGCCACACCTGGAGTGTTGTGTGCAGTTTTGGTGTCCTTATCTGAGAAAGATGTCCTTGCTATAATAGAAGGAGTACAGTGAAGATTCACGAGGCTGATTCCTGGGATAGCAGGTCCGTCATTTGAAAAGAGATTAAGTCTGTTAAGATTATATTCATTGGAGTTTAGACGAGTGCAAGGGGGATCTCACAAAAGCTTATAAAATTCTAACAGAATTAGATAAGGTAGTCGTAAACAATGTTCCCGATGGTGGGGGAATCCAGTGCTAGGGATCATATATTAAGACTGATGCAAGGAGATATTTCTTCACCCTGAGAGTGATGGTTTTGTGGAATTCCCTACCACAGAAAATAGTTGAGGCCAAAATGTTGTGATTTCAAGCAGAAATTAGCTATAACTCTTGGATTAAAGGTATCAAGGGATGGGGATGGGGGTGGGGGGAAGGTGGGATCAAGATATTGAATTTCAAGATCAGTCACGATAAAAATAAATGGCAGAGCAGGCTCAAAGGACCAAATGGTCTACTCCTGCATCTGATTTCTATGTTTCTATCTGGAAAACATTCATCTGGTAAACATATTGCAAATTGCTGGGGTCTGATAAGTGAGGAAATAAAGACTGATCTCTGACAAGTGGGATTCTGCTTGACTAACCCTTGTTACATGGAAACCTGACCAATCCGGATTTGATGGACGAGGTTATGCAAATATAGTGATGAGATATGTGATCTGATAGATATTATTTGATTGATTTTAGACTGTTACATTGATGAGATTCTGATAAATCAGTGACTAATTGCTGAGATCTGATAAAAGGTGGGTGACAACTATATGTGATGATGTGGTGATGCCGGCATTGGACTGGAGAGGGCACAGTAAGAAGTCCCACAACACCAGGTTAAAGTTCAACAGGTTTATGTGGAACACACACTTTTGGAGTGCTGTTCTTTCATCAGGTGAGTGGAGAGGTGGGTTCACAAACACAACATATAGAGACAGAATTACAAGATAATGGTTGGAATGTGAGTCTTTACAGGTAATCAAGTTTCTACAGGTACAGACAGTGCGAGTGGAGAGAGGGATAATCACAGGTTAAAGAGGTGTGAATTGTCTCAAGCCAACACAGTTAGTAGGATTTTGCAAACCCAGGCCAAATTGTGGGGGTGATATGTAGTGTGACATGAACCCAAGATCCTGGTTGAGGCTGCCTTCACCTTGTGGAACTCAGGCTAACGGGCTCTGATAGATGGTTTCTAGTAAATGTAAGTTTGATTCAGTTAAACCTGAGATTTGGGTTTGGGCGATGGGAATCTGCCGTTGTGGGTTTGTTAGAAATCGATTAATGAAATGTCTATGTAATGGATAAGTCTTGCTAATGCAGCTCTGATAGATTGGTACCTGATAACTAACGTCTTGTGGTATGGAGCATAAGTGCGTGCTGAGCAGTGGAAGCAAGTCAGGTACTTAGAATATAGAACATAGAAAAACTACAGCACAAACAGGCCTTTTGGCCCATAAGTTGCGCCGATGATATCCATACCTATTAGGCTTACCTATAACCCTCAATTCTATTAAGTTCCATGTACTTATCCAGAAGTCTCTTGAAAGGTCCTATCGAATTTGCCTCCACCTCCACCGACAGCAGCTGATTCCACTCACCCACCACCCTGAGTGAAAAACTTACCCCTGATATCTCCTCTGTACCTACTCCCCAGCACCTTAAACCTGTGTCCTCTTGTAGCAACCATTCCAGCCCTTGGAAAAAGCCTTTGAGAATCCACCCGATCTATACCTCTCAACATCTTATACCATCCTTTCATCCTTTGTCTCTCTAAGGAGAAAAGAAAAGGTACTTGGTAGATGGGAAATCATATAGTTGATCCTTGAAGCAAATGGACAGAATTAATAGAATCTATCACAACATATGTAGATGATGTGGCTGAGAAATTGCTTTCTGATAAATAGGGAAATCATTTTCGATCTTTTCTGAGAGAAATTAATCTGGTAGAATAGATCTCTCAGGTCTGAAAATGATTGAGAAAAGTTGATGGATGTGGTTTTGGCAGGTATGTAGGTGTCTCAAATTTGACAGATATGGGTGCCAAGATGGAAATCTTATCTCCATGATCTGATTACGTGGAGCTGATGATCAGACTGTTAGGCTTTTCAGCGGAACAAATTTGCAAGAAAATTTGCAGGTTCAAATCCTGGATGATTTATCTGCGGGGCGGTGCGGTGGCACATTGGTTAGCATTGCTGCCTCACAGTGCCAGGGATCTGATTCCATTCTGGCCTCAGGTCGCTGTCTGTGTAGAGTCTCCATGTTCTCCCTGTGTATGCATGGGTTTCCTTCGGGTGCTCCGGTTTCCTCCCACAGTCTAAAGACACGTGGGTTAGGTTGCTTGGCTATGCTAAATTGATCCTCATGTCAGGGAATTAACAGGGTAAATTTGTGGGGTTATGGAAATAGGGCCTGGGAGGGGTTGTGGTCAGTGCAGACTTGATGGGCCAAATGGCCTCCTTCTGCACTGTAGGGATTCTAGGATTCCTGATTCTATAAATATCACTCTGATAGAAGAAATGTGAGATGGGATCTAGAGGGACAGGGAGTTTACAGGAGTCACGGTCCTTGTGACAGGGATGGCTGTGTCTGTGATTCCAGTGCTGCAGAAATGCTGGGATATCAGAGTGGATTGTGAGTGGGTGAGAAACTGAACAGTGAGTATGTGATTCATGGAGACCTGAAGGAGAGGATGGGGACTTCAGTGATTGGTATCTGGTGGCTGTGTGTCTGAAATATAATCCCTCACCCACATGGGACAGGTACATAGTGATTTAATGGATTATGGACGATTAGTTATGTTTCGGCTGATAGACCTTTGACTGATGGAAGCTGATACACTGGATCTGACAAGTCAGCACTGGGGTGGGTATGGGACTGATCTGCAGATATTTGAATGATGAAACGTGGAAAGAAGGATGCAGCTAACTGACACACGGTGAGCTCACAGAGACAGGAAAGTGGTGTCCCAGTTACTGAAATGCTGTGACTATGTGGGTCTTCAGAAATGAGATGATGGTGGGCATGAAAGAGATGGATAGTATCAACTCGCTACATGGCGAGTTGGTTATTGGAATATAACAGATGTGGGCAGCATGCAATAAAGAGGATCAGGCTGATGGGCAGAGGGTATTGTGTTGTATCAGGCTGACGGCCTAATGGATGATCTTATGATTTTTATGACCTGCGTGATGTTGAACCTGGGTAGGACAGATGCAGTCTGACCAATGTTAATCTGCTTGGGGAAATGAATATACAGCAAAGTGAATAAAGGTTATTAGACTGTGCTTCAATGGATTGTATTTGATAGATGGCCTATCATAGGGTGGCACAGTGGTTAGCACTGCTGCCTCACAGTGCCAGGGACCCAGGTTTGATTCCCAGCTTGGGTCACTGTCTGTGTGGAGTTTGCACATTCTCCCCGTGTCTGTGTGGGTTTCCTCCAGATGCTCCAATTTCCTCCCAAAGATGTGCGGATTAGGTGGATTGGCCACGCTAAATTGTGCCTTAGTGTCAAGGGACTTGCTAGGGTAAATACATGGGCATAGAGACTGGGTAGGATTGTCGTTGGTGCAGATTCGATGGGCCGAATGGCCTCCTTCTGCACTGTAGGGTTCTATAGATTCTGATTTGATGGATTGTGTTTGTTGGATGGGCTCTGATAGATTATCAATTATTGGATAGTGTCTCTTGGACGGGCTCTGATAGATCGTGATTTAATGGATTATTGGCAGGATTGAATAGATTCGGATTTAATGAATGACGTGTGATGGATGGACCCTGATGGTTTCTTAGCCAATAGATTGCAAATTTGACAAATAGGATTCTGATAACAGTGAGTCAAATAGGAACTGATCTGATGGATGGGTGTCGGATATACCAGGGACTGACAGATGGCAATTGTTCAGGGGAAGGTTTTGAAATGGTTTCAACTCAGGTCTGATTATTGGGACTTTGATAAATGAGTCTTATGAGGAGGTCTGAATGAAAGGTTCTGTCTGTCTCTTTGGGATTGGAGACTAATAGAGGAAGCTCTGGTTGTCTAATGCCCCTCCCCTAATCAATTGTGACCATGAAATAGTCCCTCCCATTACACACAGCAACCAATCAATGCCTTGCTCCAACGTTCCATTTTGTGTTGACATTTCCCGAAGCAACCGGATCCCTTTGACCAATCAGAGCTCGTGTTGGCTACCATCATGTCACTTCCTGTACACAGGTCATGGCAATATACAAATGGATATCCATTCTACATCTTCCCCAATTGAGTTCAGACAATCCATATTCACATAGGGGGCACAGCCTCAAGATAAGGGGGAGGCGGTTTAGAACGGAGTTGAGGAGGAACTTCTTCACTCAAAGGGTGGTGAATCTCTGGAATTCTCTGCCCGTTGAAGTGGTGGAGGCTGCCTCGCTAAATATTTTTAAGAAGCGGGTTGATGGGTTCTTGATAAGAGAGGGGATTAAGGGTTATGGGGAGAGGGCGGGAAAGTGGAACTGAGCCACGACAGATCAGCCATGATCTTATTGAATGGCGGGGCAGGCTCGAAGGGCTAGATGGCCTACTCCTGCTCCTATTTCTTATGTTCTTATGTTCTTATGCAAAGAACAATATTAAGTGCAGTAATACAGCATTGAATATTTGAACAGCATGCAACACAACCATGGGCCACAAATACTTGGTTTAAAGCCCAAATGCATCCCTCCTCAACCTCCTCCCCTTCCACCACCCATTTAGGCACAAAGATACACCTAAGTAAATAGTCCTTGAATTCAGAGGTTTGCTTAGCCACTCCGAGCACACATCGGCATCAGTCAGCTGCGCTTAGGAAGCTCCTGGATTATTATCCACATGGCGGATGATATCAGGCATGCTTAAGGTGTGCACAGTGGCTGCTAGGCACTCTGCATTGGCAGCAGGAGTGGGCCTCTGTCTCCACCTGTGCAGGGGACAATGATTGCTGACTCAACTTCTGTGGCTGTTGGCAGTGCTGGTTCCAGTACCTGTTACAACCAATGCCAGTTTCTGATGTACAAAGCACTATCTGAGGCAACCATATAACTGTTTCCTTGGGGAGGGGGCATGGCTGTGAACCACTGCCAGTTTGACATAGGCACGTACAGTTTACATTTGGATAGCCTGATCCAACGCTAGAGTCTGTAGGGTGTTGTATCATAGTATCTTTTCAAAGAACAAAGAAAATTACAGCACGGGAACAGGCCCTTCAGCCCTCCAAGCTTGCACTAACCATGCTGCCAACTGGGGGACTGTTTTGATGGCATGGGTCTTTTTTTATTTATTCGTGGCACATGGATGTCGCTGGCGATAAAGCTGTAACATGACTTGCCAATTGTTAAACTCAATGCCCCAGCCGATGAAGGCAAGCATGCCATATGCCTTTTTGACTATCTTCTCCACCTATGCAGCCACTTTCAGTGACCTGTGTACCCGTACACCCAAATCCCTCTGCCTATCAATACTCTTAAGGGTTCTGCCATTTGCTATATATTTCCTATCTGTATAAAGTCATCCAAAATGCATTACCTCACATTTGTCTGGATTAAACTCCATCTGCCATCTCTCCGATCAAATCTCCACCAATCTATGTCCTGCTATATCCTCTGATAATCCTTATCATTATCCGTAAATCCATCAACCTCTGTGTCATCTGCAAACTTACTCATCAAACCAGTTAAATTTTCCTTCAAATCATTAATATATATTACAACCAGCAAAGGTCCCAGCACTGATCCCTGAGGAACGCCACTTGTCACAGCCCTCCATTCAGAAACGCACCCTTCCACTGCTACCCTATGTCTTCTATGATCGAGTAAAAAGTTTCACAACACCAGATTAAAGTCCAACAGGTTTAATTGGCAGCAAAAGCCCTAGCTTTCAGAGCACTGCCCCTTCATCAGTTGAGTGGGAGTTCTGTTCACAAACAGGACATATAATGACACAAACTCAATTTACAAAGTAATGATTGGAATACGAGTCTTTACAGGTAATCAAGCCTTAAATGTACAGACAATGTGAGTGGAGAGACGGTTAAGCACAGGTTAAAGAGATGTGTATTGTCCCCAGCAGGACAAGAGATGTATATTGTCTCCAGCCAGAACAATTAATGAGATTTTGCAAGCCCAGTCAAGTGTGACATGAACCCAAGATCCCAGTTAAGGCCGTCCCCTTGTGTGCGGAACGTGGCTAGCAGTTTCTGCTCAGCGACTCTGTGCTGTCGTGTGTCGTGAAGGCCACCTTGGAGAACACTTACCCAAAGATCAGAGGCCGAATGCCCGTGACCGCTGAAGTGTTCCCCAATAGGAAGAGAACACTCTTGCCTAGTGATTATCAAGCGGTGTTCATTTATCTGTTGTCGTAGCATCTGCATGGTCTTCCCATTGTACCATGCTTTGAGACATCCTTTCCTGCAGTGTATCAGGTAGACAACATTGGCGGAGTTGTAAGTGTATACCGGGTGGATGGTATTCTCACGTGACATGATGGCATCTGATGATCTGGCACTTCTATGATTCAGCAAGTTCTGTATCTACCTTGCCAGCTCACCTCTGATCCCAAGCGACTTCACCTTCTGCACCAGTCTGTCATGAGGGACCTTGTCAAAGGCCTTACTGCTCTGCCAGGTTTTTGCTCGGTCACTGAACTATGTGTACACAAGTGCAAACTCCTGTGTCTTCTTCACAACATACCTTTCTATACAACTTTATCTCATCTGCAAAAAGGCCTCCTCTCCTCTCTAGTGTAAATTTAAAAAACGTTGAAACCTCAGTACGGACACCTGTGGGACTCCACATATCCGATCCTGCCAATCAGAAAGGCCTATTTAAACACACTATTGACAACTTTAAGAACCTAGGGTGAAGTCCACCAGGACTTGGTGACATATAAAAATCAGTTTGCTCTGTAATGGTTGATTTGTTCTTGATTGATGCATTGTGATTGATTTGTAGCTCATTGAGTGTGATTTGATTTGTTAAGGATTTTTTTATTGAGGTGACACTGATTAAGAGGCTGTGATTTATGATTCTATTGGGGTGAGATTGTTGTTACCGTGATTGATGGGGTGAGATTGCTGTTACTGCGACTGATGGCACGTGATTGAGATTATTGTGATTTTTGGGATCTGATGGATATGGTCTCATTGATGGAGTGTGTTTATTGTAAATAAGGTTCAGAGGGGATGATTCACTTGAATCTGATTGATGGGATGTGATGTGACTCTGATTGATGGGGTGTGATTGATGTGACTCTGATTGATGGGGTGTGATTGATGGGGTGTGATTGATTTAAAATCTGATTCATGCAATTCTGAGTCTTGTTAGTTGTCTCAAGAGAAGCATCAAGTCCGAAGTTGGTGGTTGGCATAAATTGCGAGTTTCTATGCAATGAATCTTAATCCTGCACTTAATACTTAAGAGAGCAACTCAGATAGATTGACTCTGAGCTCATGGAAATCTGTCCAATGGAATTCTCATTTATATATTCAACAATAATGAGTGTTTGACTGACATCTGAAATGATAATATTTGTTTGGTGTAGCTCTGTTCGTTGGCAATCCGATTGCTGGGTTCTTGACAAGTGTATTGTTGATGGCTGTCATTTTGATGGGTCAGTGATTGAGAAGTGTCAGAATGAATGGATTTAATTGCTGGGATTGTGATGGAGATACTGAAGCCTGACGAATTGTAATTGATCTGTGGGATTGACTGGGGTCTGATGGATGTGATTTTGATGGGTGTGTTTAATTGATGTATATTTTATTAATCATGGTTTCATTGAAGGCTATTTGATTAACAAAGTTGACTTTGTTGCCTAGCGCTCCGCCAATAACAGAATGTCGCCAACAAATTGTTCCGCCATTTGTGCAGACAACCAATCAGTGCTGAGCGTTATGCTTTCTTCGTTATTCTTTCTCTAAGCAACCGTCGTGTTCTATTCTTCTAGGCCAATCAGAGCAAGCTTCAGTTGATCAGAATGCTCTAAGGAGCGCAGTATAAATAGCGTGAGCATCACCGCACGGCACATTCTCAGGAGCTTTGAGAGCAGAAGGAGATCATGGTGAGTGGCTGCAGGGGAGCTGCACTGGCTTGTGGATTTTTAGAAAGCCAAAGCAATTCACAGGGTTGGCAAGATATGTAGAATGAGGCTTAAGAATTTATTGGGATAGTGGATACATCAGTGGAATGGGAATTCACTGAGAAAGGGAAATCAAGTGGGAGAAAGATAAAATCCACAGGAGAATGTTGCCTTCGAACTCGGGTCAACTGATGATGTGGGCAAAGGCACTCAAGCTCTAGAATTATTGTAAAGAAATATCCTTTATTGTGCTCTACCAAATTAACACAAAACTATCAAACTCTACTACACAACTTTAGTACACAAGGTATCATACTTTGTTAGAGACAATGTATTTATCCTCAAACCTATTTTGTGACATACAGAAGTATTCAAGATGTAGTAAAAACTTCATAAAATATCCAAACTCACGACTTGGACTACCTGTGGTGAGGTCAGGTGATTAGACTCCCATTCGAAGGGCTTGTGCTGATGACTGTGAGTTCAAGACTTGGGGTATTGCATCTTTTTATTTGGTGGTTGGTACCAAGTTACTGCTCCCAATGTCTCTTTCACTCTCCTTCTGAAGCATTGCAGAAAGTGTGGGGACCAATCAGGGACCAGGTAAGATTCGCAGAGAATGCAGGAATCCATGGTGTGTGAATTTGCTGCTTACCACACATCTTGCTCCTTCCAGCTATACTGACTGATCTTCTTTCTTCTCTTTAGCGTGAGTGTCTTTCACTTCACATTGGCCAAGCGGGTGTGCAGCTCGGTAATGCTTGCTGGGAGCTGTATTGTCTGGAACATGGGATCCAACCAGATGGTCAGATGCCCAGCGACAAGACTATCGGAGGTGGTGATGACTCGTTCAACACTTTCTTCAGTGAGACAGGGGCTGGTAAACACATCCCACGAGCTGTGTTTGTAGACCTGGAGCCCACAGTCATTGGTAAGAGGAGTGATTTTTGATAGCTCAGTCAGACAGTTCTCTCAATGAAATATGGCCTGAAGTCATCAAATATTCTATGCTCTTATTGACAAAGACCTCTTCCTTGTCCCCAGATGAGGTCCGCACAGGCACCTACCGACAGCTCTTTCACCCCGAGCAGCTCATCACTGGCAAGGAGGATGCGGCTAATAACTATGCACGGGGCCACTGCTCCATTGGAAAGGAAATTGTGGATCTGGTCTTGGATCGCATACGGAAGGTGGTAAGTTATGTAATGGGGACATTGGCAAATTCCAGCTACACAAAAAGTCCATATCACCATTTACCACTGCCCCATCCCACCATCACACACTGTCCCAATGTCTTGATGTAAATTAAATTTTATTCATGGCCATGTGGACATATCCTATTCAGTCACTCCTGCGTCACTTACTGATTTCACTCCAATGTTCCCCTGACCAGTAACATGCACAAAAGGGAGCTGGGACACTGTTCCCAAGGCTGCACCACACTCTCAACACCACCACTGCTTTCCACTTTTAGACCCACTCTCCCTCTCCCTGACAGTCAATACTCTCTTATTCCAGACATCAGCCATCCATCTCACCATCTCTTGCATAAGAACATAAGAAATAGGAGCAGGAGTGGGCCATCTAGCCCTTCGAGCCTGCCCCGCCATTCAGTAAGATCATGGCTGATCTGTCGTGTCTCAGTTCCACATTCCCGCCCTCTCCCCATAACCCTTAATCCCCTTGCATATCAAAAACCTATCAACCCGCGTCTTAAATATATTTAGCGAGGCAGCCTCCACCACTTCAACGGGCAGAGAATTCCAGAGATTCACCTTTGAGTGAAGAAGTTCCTCCTCAACTCCGTTCTAAACCGCCCCCCCTTTATCTTGAGGCTGTGCCCTCTAATCCTAGTGTCCTTTCTGAGCGGGAAGAGCCTCTCCACCTCTATCCTATCCATCCCATTCATCATCTTATATGTCTCAATGAGATCTCCCCTCAACTCTAACGAGTACAAGCCTAGTTTATTCAGCCTCTCCTCATAGCTCAACCCCCTCAACTCTGGTATCAGCCTAGTAAACCTCCTCTGCACTCCCTCCAAGGCCAAAATATCCTTGCGTAAGTGCGGTGACCAAAACTGCACACAGTACTCCAGCTGCGGCCTCACCAGTGCCCTGTACAGTTGCAGCAAGACCTCCCTACTTTTATATTCAATCCCCCTCGCTATGAAGGCCAGCATCCCATTCGCCTTCCTGACCACCTGCTGCTCCTGCAGGCTGGGTTTTTGCGACTCATGCACAAGGACCCCGAGGTCCCTCTGCACCGTCGCATGCTGCAGTTTTTCGCCATGTAAGTAATAGTCCTTCCTACCATTATTCCCACCAAAGTGGACAATGCTGCCTATACCAATAGTTATTGACAATCCTTAATGATGGTTCCAATTTCTTGCTCCATTTTAATCTTTTCTCCTTTATTTCCCTACAGGCTGATCAATGCACAGGACTGCAGGGTTTCCTCATCTTCCACAGTTTTGGGGGTGGCACTGGCTCGGGTTTTACTTCCCTCCTGATGGAGAGACTCTCTGTCGACTACGGCAAGAAATCCAAGCTGGAGTTTTCCATTTACCCTGCTCCACAGATTTCCACCGCGGTGGTTGAGCCATATAATGCTGTGCTCGTCACCCATTGCACCCTGGAGCACTCTGACTGTTCCTTCATGGTGGACAATGAGGCCATTTATGATGTCTGTCGACGTAACCTTGACATTGAGAGGCCAACTTACACCAACCTCAACCGTCTCATTGCACAGGTAGTGTCGTCCATTACGGCCTCACTCCGGTTTGACGGTGCCCTCAATGTGGACCTAACTGAGTTCCAAACCAATCTGGTCCCCTATCCCCGCATTCACTTCCCTCTGGTGACCTACGCACCTCTTATATCAGCTGAGAAAGCTTACCATGAACAACTCTCGGTGTCGGAGATCACCAATGCCTGCTTTGAACCAGCCAACCAGATGGTGAAGTGTGACCCCCGCCAGGGCAAGTACATGGCATGCTGCATGCTGTATCGAGGAGACGTGGTACCCAAGGATGTCAATGCCTCCATTGCCACCATCAAGACCAAGCGTTCAATCTCATTTGTTGATTGGTGCCCGACTGGGTTCAAGGTTAGTGTGACTTCTGTAATCATTCCATGGGCCGTTGGGGAAATATTGGGTTGTGCCAATCCCTCCTCATGTGTACACAGTGATATCTTTTCCATCTGGGACAAAAACTGTCCCTCCGTTCTGGAAAATAAAATAACAAACATTCCCTCATTCTGTTTCAAACAAGCCCACACTGAAGCTTTCGGTTGAATTTTCTCAGTTTCAATCCTCAATTGTAGTTGCGGATGTACCACAAGAGCATTCTCTTAAAATATGAGAATTGCTTCCTGAGGATCAAAGCCACATTGGAAAAGATGTGATAAAGAATTGACTTAGCTCATGTTGCAGCCTCACTATATCTTCCATCAGAAACTGGAGCTTGAAACCTCAGATAAAACCCAATAAACAACCAGAGATGGCTTCTTCTATAGTTACAGACACAACACAGTTCCTCAATATAAAGTTTGTGCAGTTACATGGCAACCAACCGATCTGAGTATCAATCTCTAACATCTTTTCCCTTCCCTCTCCACAGGTTGGCATCAACTACCAGCCCCCGACGGTGGTACCAGGTGGTGATCTGGCAAAGGTGCAACGGGCCCTCTGTATGCTGAGCAACACCACCGCAATTTCCTTGGCTTGGACCCGCCTGAACCTCAAATTTGATAAGATGTACGCCAAGCGAGCCTTTGTCCACTGGTACGTGGGGGAGGGGCTGGAGGAAGGGGAGTTCCAGGATGCACGGGAGGACATGGCCTCACTGGAGAAGGATTACGAAGAAGTGGGCGTGGATTCAGCCTCACTGGACAGAAAGGCAGAGGAAGAAGAATAATATTTATTGGTATAGATTGTTAAAAAGAATATAATTTTATTTCATATTGATTTGATAACTTTATTTAAAGAAAATAAATTTATTTTAAATGATTTTGTGTGTGATTGCCTGTGTCAATTTAAAAGCCACATGTGATGAAGACACATGCGCTTGAAAGACACAAAGAAAATCCATGGACCCAAAAGGTCAGGTAATCGAACTCATCTGGATCAGGCGCTAGATATCACAGAACATTTCATAGAATCCCTACAGTGCAAAATAGGCCATTTGAGTCTGCACTGACAATAGATTATTTTATCCAGGCCCTCTCCCCTGCCCTATCTCCATAATGTGGGTATGCCGGCGTTGGACTGGCGTAAACACAGTAAAAAGTCTGACAACACCAGGTTTTAGTCCAACCTATTTATTTGATAATATTCTCACAAACTTTCGAGGGGTTACCCTCTTCGTCAGGTGAATGGAGAGTTCTGGCCTCAGACAGAGCATATAAAGCACAGACAGTTTAGAGATTACTGATTAAAATGCGAATCCTTACACCTAACCTGCTGTTCAAGACCTGAAGTGGCTGACAATGTGAGTGGTAGGAGCACTGATCACAGTTTAAAGAGATGTGTATTGTCTCCAGACAGTACAGTAAGTGAGGTTTTGCAAACCCAGGCAAGTCACGGGGGTTACAGATAGTGCGACATGAACCCAAGATCCCTGTTGAGACCGTCCTCATGTGTGCGGAACTTGGCTATCAGTCTCTGCTCAGCGACTCTGCGCTGTCGTGTGTTGTGAAGGCCGCCTTGGAGAATGCTTACCCGAAGGTCAGAGGCTGAATGCCCGTGACCACTGAACACTGAACCACCGTGAACACTTCAGTGGTCACGGGCATTCAGCCTCTGACCTTCGGGTAAGCATTCTCCAAGGCGGCCTTCACAACACACGACAGCGCAGAGTCGCTGAGCAGAGACTGATAGCCAAGTTCCGCACACATGAGGACGGTCTCAACAGGGATCTTGGGTTCATGTCGCACTATCTGTAACCCCCGTGACTTGCCTGGGTTTGCAAAACCTCACTTACTGTACTGTCTGGAGACAATACACATCTCTTTAAACTGTGATCAGTGCTCCTACCACTCACATTGTCAGCCACTTCAGGTCTTGAACAGCAGGTTAGGTGTAAGGATTCGCATTTTAATCAGTAATCTCTAAACTGTCTGTGCTTTATATGCTCTGTCTGAGGCCAGAACTCTCCATTCACCTGACGAAGAGGGTAACCCCTCGAAAGCTTGTGAGAATATTATCAAATAAATAGGTTGGACTAAAACCTGGTGTTGTCAGACTTTTTACTATCTCCATAACCCACACAAATTTCCCATGGATAATCCATCTATCCAAAACATCCTGGGACACTCAGGGCAATTTAACATGGCCAATTCACCTAACCTGAACATTTTTGAAAGAGACCGGAGCACCCAAAGGAAACCCTCATAGACGTGGGGAAAATGTGCAAACTCCACACAGGCTGTCATCCAAGGCCAGAATTGAACCCAGATCCTTGGAGCTGTGAGGTGGCTATGCTAACCACTGTGCTACCACACTCACACAATCACAGTCTTTCTGATTAGTAATAGTTTGCTAGGCAAGAGACTAATTAATATGGGTCTCATAGAGAGGGATCGTATAAACGGCGATCTGATAGATTGGAAACTAATTTTTTGGAGAGCAGTTTTGGGGATTCTGATTAATATTATCGAATGATATGAATCTGATTACTTTTGGTCTCCCTCGATATTGTTTGCCTGGAAAAAGTAATGCATGCACTCTGAATATTGGAACCAATCTACTATGCTTGTATATTAGGTTTCAAGTTTACCAAAGAGAGGCATTTTTCTTCCCAGAGGAGAACTAATTATCCTCCGCGGCTACAATACACAAGTCAAAACCCGGATGCCTACACTGCCTGGTCTGGGTAGAGACACTGGTTTTAAACTTCTGCTGCTCCATTCCTACTGGACAAGCCTCTGTTTGCTCAATAGGGGAATTTACACTCCAGATAGTCCATGGTGAAATATATTGATGATTTCCAAATTACCCATGGTCATCATAACAAGGACCAAGGCTATATTATACTTAACAATGAGAGAAATTTAGTAAGTAGTTTGGAATAAGAAAATAAGCATAAGAACTAGAAGCAGGAATTGGTCATCTGGCCCCTAGAACCTGTTCTGCCATTCAATAAGATCATGGCTGATCTTTTCATGGATTCAGCTCCACTTAACTCCTGCTGACCCTTAATTTCTTTACTGTTCAAAAACCTATCTTTGCCTTAAAAACATTTAATGAGGCAGCCTCAACTACTTCACTGGGCAAGGAATTCCACAGAATCACAATTCTTTGGATGAAGAAGTTCCTCCTTAACTCAGTCCTAAATCTGCTCCCCCTTATTTTGAGGTTATGCCCCCTCGTTCTAGAAATAACGTGACTCCACCAGTTATCAACAAACCATAAATGTTTATTAACAATGGCAACTATTTACAGAGTGATGCAGATCCAGTGCTTCCAGTGATGCCTCTAGCATCTAATTGAGTTGGTTTTCCCACATGCTAGTTACCAAGTAGCAGGTCACATGTCCCTCCAGACATTCACCCCTGAAAGGAGCGAGCTACTACATCTCATCCCACCCCCCCCCAACGTTCCTTAATATACAAAATGACAGTTAACTTGTATAGTTCCCCATAATTACAGCAATTAATTTTTAATTAATCCATCAAAATATCAGTCTCTCTGGTGGCTTCCGCTATCTTGTAGAGTGGTACTTTTTGTGGAAACTGTCACACTTGGTCTCTTTTCTCACAAAGATTGGGCTGTGGTCAGACAGCTGACTACAACAATGATTTCAACAACAATAATGGCAGTATCAAGTGTAAGAGAAATTGTGACAATGAGAGTCACGTTTGCTGGGATTTTTGGTGAAGTTATAATTAAAACTGGTGCAGGTCATAAAATTACTGCAAGTTATGACTTAGCCTGTGGACTGTGACCTGACACTTCCCGTATTGACCAAATAAAGATAGTTGTTTGGATGCACATGCCATTTAAACTAAGCATTGTGGAGTTGTTTATGAGTAACTCCACTCACCTGATCGGACAATGTGATCAGTTTCTGGTTACACCATTGGCTGAGTGCCAGAGAACTTTCTGAAAGCATCTGAGAAGTTTAGGATAAACACATGTTTCAGCCCTTTGTCTTCAGCAATAACACAGAGAGAAACCATTGCAACAGTGCCCTGAAAGAACATCTTCAGAGAAGCCATTACATGGAAAATCTACATTGGAAATGACATGGCCACTTTGTTCTGAACTGGATAACATTCATTCATGAGATATAGAGTTTTAGTTAAAGAGACAAAGAGTTAATGTTCAGTGAAAGAGATAGGCTGAAATTTAACCGCCCTGCCTGGCATGGGAATTGGAGCGGGCAAGGGGCAGACAATGGAAAGGTCCATTGACCTTGGGTGGAAATTTACAGTTTTATGGTCGTGAAATCCTGCCTAGAAAGTGTTACAACTGTTGTCAGCTTGAGTTTGATACTTTGTGTTAAAGAAACAAAAGTTTATTTAAGTGAATCTGAGTCAACTCCTGTCCTTTGAGTTTGCCACACTAAACTGATTGCCTGGAAAGAGTTTATGTTAGCCAAATAACAGGGTAATCTATTTCAAACGATCATGCATTATTAATCAAATCATAGTTTCTCTTTTGACTGTACTGCCTTGTCCTTACCCTTCCCATTAAATTTGGGAATACCAGGTTCTAAGATGTTAACCCATCAATAGTTCTGCTGGAGATATACTGATGGTCGATTGCAGGGTTGTCGTGTAAGTTAAAAGGAACCCAGCTATTTTTGTTCCCAAAGATACAGCCAATTGTTTTCCTAAGGTGGCCTTGAAAGTCTGGACGCCCACTCAGCCTATCCATTGGATGGGGGACCATACAGTGCAGTCCTTATGTACTTCATCCCATTGAAAGGGATGAAGCTTTGAAATTCAGTGCTTGTGAAAGCCATACGAGCATTTCAGATACGCCATGAAATGCGACGGAAGCACTGGCAAAACTTCTAGATTGTGGCATGTACAGTGTACAGACTTCGTCTAAAATACCCCTCATCTATGTGGAGTGGGCATCGACCGACAGTAAAAACATTATTCCCAAAAATGGTCTGTCATAATCTATGTGGACTTGGACCCAAAGCCGAGCTGGTCATTCCAAACAAGGAGCTGTAGGAGGAAACTTTTGCTGTAAGTGGCACTGATTGCAGTGCTTCACTAATCTCTCAATATAGGCATCAATGCCTGGCCACCAACCATAGTTTTTGGTGCACATCTTCATTTTTGACAGACAAGGATGGGCACGATCTAATTCTGCAAGGAGCAACTCCCTTCCTGACACAGGGTTCATTACTCTTGTTTCTCATAGGATGATGCTTCACAGATTAACTCATTTTTCCTAATGTGGTATAGCTTCCTATCTTCGGAAATCATCTCACTCCACCAACCTATGAATATTTTGTGTCTTAGTTTTGATAATAGTGGGTCTCTGCTGGTCCATAATTTCATGCAATGCTGATGCTAGCAAAATGTTCAAGAAATTCATTATCTTCACGAGTTCTTGCGGTACACAGGGGGTGGTGTACTCTCTGGCAGTGTAAGAGACTAAGGGTGCCAGCATTGGCTATTTGTGATCCTGGGTTAATTTTCAAATGTGTATTCATTGGCTGATAAGATCAAGGCCCAACGCTGAATCCCGTCTGAAGCAATTGGTGGAATTTCCTTGTCCTCTTGGAAAAGAGCCAATAATGAACTTTGATATCTTCCATAGGCCTACTGCTGGAAATTTCTCACTCCATACACAACAGACACCTTTTCTTTTGAGTCTGCAAATAATTAAGAAATTAATTAAAATAATAACTTTAGCTTGGTCTTGACTTTTTCCAATGAAGTGTTGGTCACAAGTCTAGTCCTGAAAAAAAAATTGGAGTGATGTTTGGGTCTCAGTAAATTTTTTTCCTTCAAGCCTTTAATTTTTCCAAGTTCATATTGAACAACATACTTCTGGATTACTTCATACAGGCCTCCTTCCTTTATTCTGAAAATTTCTAACCAGTTGAGTTTAATTTCTTGGAGCCAGTCATGGCCCATTAAACATGCAAAATTTTTTTAACGGTCTTCGGCCAGACACCATGGTTAATGGAAGTTGGGGTAGATCGTTACTGATAGTTCATTTGTTGCCACTATCTTAATGATCTCCCTTCTGAGGTAGCCAATCAACTTGATGTGTTTTTTAAATTCAGAGGTTGAATGCCTTCTTCCAGATATCAGTAGGCTGCTCCCCTACCACAGGTAGCAGCTGCTCACACATCTACTTAATGATCTGCCATTGACCAATAAGGCCACTGTAATGGGGGCTCCCTTCTCCATTTCAAAATTATTTATCCAAAGAACACTCTTCAGATAAATAATCTGAGTTAGTCACCCGATGAATGAGCAGCGCTCTGCAAGCTCATGATTCCAAATAAAACTGTTGGACTTTAACCTGATGTTGTGAGACTTCTTACTGTGCCCACCCCAGTCCAATTTCACATCATATTTACAGGGTGGTACTGATATAATGCTGCCAGTAATGCCTCTCAGATCCAGCACACTAGTTATCAATTGGATGAATGGGTCACATTATCCTCCAGAAGATCACCACTTAAAAGGGGTGACTACTACACAGCTGTTGTGCCTGCCACACAGTCTGTTTTAATCCTTTTACGGTGGACAAATAACTACAAGTAGACATCTTGTTAGTACAACCGATATTTATTTAAGACACAATCAATTATCACCCACCCAATTAACAATAAGTTATCTTTACAGAAAATATGAGAGTTTAAGTCCAATACAAGACCTTAACTTAACTTTGCGTGTCTGACAAGTACCCAAGCAGATATTAGTCTTTATCTATGCACTGGTCTCATTCGTCCTCTGCGTAGTCTGGTCCTTTGGTCCAGTCTGGCACTCTGGCTCTGGTCTTCCTTCCTTCTCGGGTGTGGTGGCTCTCCTTGTGCTGGTCGTCGCTGGCGATGGTCACTGTTGTAGCTCATTCGTGGGGTCAGAGAGAGAGAGATTCTTGGTTGCGCAGCACCCTTTATACCCTGTTGGGTTTGGTGCTCTTTTTGGCCATTGCCAATCAATCGATCAGGACTTGATCACCCTGATCAATAAAGTCCAATCGGGTGCAGCCACACCCACCTCTGGGTGTGTCCCCAACAGCCATGTCTGCAGGTCCTGAGGGCGCGTAGGGTTCACACCTCCCTTCCAAATAAGGGGTTACGGCGCCTTATGTCTGGTAAACAAGTAGGTTTGACCAGAAAGTGTCCATTGTCTTTGGGATGGCCTATTTCCTGTGTATTCACATGTCTGGGTTGCAGCTTGTTTATCTCTGTCTTTTAGGCTGCAGCCTGTCATTTTAGTTCTTGCCCAATTGTCCCAGACTGTTTACAAATCGCCATTTTAGATGGCCCGTTTGGCTACACAGCCTAACTGTGGCAGAACATTAATTCCCATAACAACTGCAATACAATCAACTTCAGTGTAGTGTTTGAAAGACATTGACTATGATTCTGGGTTTGTGCAAAATTGATTTCTCAGAGATAGAAACTATCCACTGTAAACAGGGTAAATCTCTTGATGGACAAAGTGACAGATGATTGGTGGAGTTATTCAGAAAAACTTTCAGAATAGAATTCCCAAAGTGCAGAAAGAAGCTATTCAGCCAACCTAGCCTGCTCTGACAACAATCCGACCCTATCCCCTTAACCCATGTATGTATCCTGCTAGTCCTCCTGACAATTTGGCATGGCCAAATCACCCAACCTGCACATCTTTGGACTGTGGGAGGAAACTGGAGCACGCAGAAAAAAACCCACGCATGTGATAGAAATCCAGACATATGTACACACCGGCAGCAAATTGCCAAAGAATGTCTTGTACAAACTAATGAGTTAAGAGATAAAACTCAAATTCAAAGAAAAGCACAGATCCTGCTGAATGCAAAAGGTACAGGACAGCCAAAAGGAACAAATCAAATAGTCAGAGCTACCAAAAGGAAGCAGAGGATGTCAAAATAAACAGAAAACTTTTGCAAGAACTTTAAGAAAGGAAGGATGTTCATGAGTAATTGAATCATTCAATTCTTACAGCATTCGGTACTTTGTATTAGTCTCTACGCTCCAAATATGTAATGCACTTATTTCTGTCCCCCTCCTTCCTCCTGTAACCCTGCACATTCTTCATTTTCAGATCATGTTTTCCAATTCCCCACTGACTGTTTAAATTGATGTGGCCTCTACCCCACTCTTAGGCACATTCCGGATCATCAGATTCCAGAACCAATTACTGCATGAAAATGTTTCTCATCCCATCTTCATTGCTTCTTTTGACAATTACATTAATGCCATGCCCTCTTGGTCTTGCTGCTTCCACCAGTGAGATCAGTTCCTCTCTATGTATTCAGTTCAGATCATGATCGTGAATACTTCTATCACATCTCCTGTCGACATTCTCTTCTCTAAGGCAGAAAGTCCCAATTTCTCCAATATATCTACACGAATGATATTCCTCTTCTCTGGAACCGTTCTGCACTCTGCCATTGGCTTCACATTATTTCCAAAGCATGGCACCCATGGCTAGAAATAATACTTCAGTTAAGGCCGGACAAACCCAATCCAAGTTTCACGTAAGTTCCTTGGTCTTGTACTCGATGCCCCTACTATAACACCTAAGAAACTGTCCATTTTACTGACCACTCAACCTGATCTTGCAACCCATTCAGAATTATCCTCCTTTTTTTTATTCATTCGTGGGACAGGGCATCGCTGGATGGCCAGCATTTATTGTCCATCCTTAGTTGCCCGAGGGCAGTTAAGAGTCAATCACACTGCTCTGGCTCTGGTGTCACATATAGGCCGCACCAGGTAAGGACGGCAGATTTCCTTCCCTAAAGGGACATTAGTGACTGAGATGAGTTTATTTGGCAATTGACAATGGTTTCATAGTCATCAGTAGATACTTAATTCCAGATTTTTTTTTAGTGAATTCAAATTCCATTTGCTGTGGCGAAATTTGAACCTGGGTCCCCCGATCATTAACTGAGTTCCTGGATTAATAGTCTAGCAATAATACCACTAATATAGCAATAATGCTATCGCCCCCACCCCCCCCAACTCCCCCTGCCCGCCAAAGGCAGAATTCACCCAAAAAATTTCTAAGTGCCCAATTCGCGTGAAAATTGGAGTAAATCATGCTGGTTTTTTTCAGCATGTTTCCCAAAATGAATCTCCCACGCTCTGTGCACTGCAGAGGCCACTCGCGTGATTATCATTAAAAACCAGGAGGGGGTGCCTATTCCCACTGAAGAGGCTGAATTCAGCATGATGGGCAGGACCCTGCACATCTATTATAGAAACGATATTATTAAACTAGAAAGAGTGCAGAAAAGATTTACTAGGATGCTACTGGGACTTGATGGATTGAGTTATAAGGAGAGGCTGGATAGACTGGGAACTTTCTCTGGAGCATAGGAGGCATAGCATGGGAACCAGGCCAATAGTGCAAGGGTGGTGTCCACAGTGGAAAGTCTGGGTTAGGGATTAGGCCTCATGGGTGACAGGATCCAGGCCATCCTGGAGACACAGTGGGCCACAGCCGAGAGTGTCACCGGCATCCAGGAGGCATATCGGTCTGTGGCCATGGGTGTCAGGGGCATGCTGGAGACACTGTTGACCATGGCTGGGACTCTCGCTGGCATTCTGGAGACACAGTGGGCCTTCACAACTTACCCCAGTGTGAGAGGGCTAATGCTGAGGGGCTCCAGAGCCTGGCTCGCTCATAGAATGATATAGCAGGGGAGCTCCAGAACTTGGCCCAGTCTCAGAGGGTCGGGGCTGAAGATTACAGACCTTGGTGCACACATCTGGGCCTCTAGAACTGGCAGAACCAAGTGATGCTGGAGCTTCTGGAGCTCAGTCCAGCTAACCTGGCATCCCACAGAGTGTCCCAGGGGCCTCTGGGCATTCTGAGGGAGGAGGAAGAACTCGGGTCCATGGTGGGACCTTCCACCCAGGGGAATCTAGACGTCCTGAGATCTTCCAATTCCCTCCTTCCTCATACCAGTCATCACAGAGCCAGTGAACTGAACAGGTTGGCATCTGCAAGTCAGCCGGAGCCCTCCAGGTCTTGGCAACCCAGGGGACGGTCACCATGGGCATCATAGGCAAAGGGGCCTGGATCAAAGCTGGGCACCTCCACCTCCGATGTGCATCCTGGGGGTGCACCTAGATGAAGAAGCAGGCCACACAAGATTAGAAAATTGTAGGTTCACTAAGACAGCATGGGAGAAGGTCAGCAGTAGTCAGGGTTAAGTTTCGTTAAATGTTAAGAGCACAATAAACTATGATTTGCCCTTCACAGCAGTGACTAATCTCTGATTCTCCCCCCACAAATCCGAGTGCTCCCAATCCTATGCATCGAGATACTGACTGCTGTGCTGTGTGAACTCGGCCAAATGTTGCACATTGCCTGCCCTACTCCCTCCACCGTTCACCAGGCTCTTAGTCAAACTCGACCCCCTGTCATGCCCCATCCCCCTGTGGCGCTCCCAACCCATTGCCCCATACACTTGTGTTCCCAACTTTTACTGCTACTTGGCCAAGGTGCACTGTGCATTCGGAGAAAAGGTAGAAGTCAGACTTGAGTGGCACAAGGGGCAGGATCCCAGTGTGCCTTACAGTGAATCATCATCATTCTCCAGCCTTCAACCATCAGTGGGAGACCAGTAACGTTCAGTCCAAGATCCATCAGAGAAGGTCTTGAACTTTCCAATACAATATAAATTACAACGGCTGAGTTAAGTCAAAGAACAAAGAAAAGTACAGCAAAGGAATAGGCTTTCGTCCTTCCAAGACTGCGCCGGTCATGATGTCTGCCGAAACAAAAAACCTGTGCACTTACAGAGTCCGTACCTTTCCATTCCCATCTTATTCATGTATTCGTTTTGTTGCCACTATCATACCTGCTGCCACCACCTCTCTAAGCATTGCGTTCCTGACATTCACCACCATCTGTGTAAAAGATTTGCCTCACACATTTCCTCTAAACATTTCCCCATGCACCTTAAACCTATGCATTATGTAACACTAGCCTACACTGTGTAACACTAGCCTACACTATATAATGCTGGCCAGCACTGTTATGCTAACCTCTATTATGTAACACTACCAAGTTTTAATGTAGTACATCCTGAACTAAACTAATCTGAAATATATAAGACAGCCTGTACCTTGGAGAGATGGGCTCTGATTTCATGGAAATCTAATCAATGAAACTGTGGTCAATATGTTCAAGAATAATGAGTGTTTGACTGCCATCTGAAATGATGGTGGTTCTTTGGTGTAGCTGTTAGTTGGGAGTCCGATTGCTGGGGGTTTGACAAATGGATTTTTGTTGATGGCTGTTATTTTGAGGGGACAGTGACTAGGGAGCATTGGAATGAAGGAGTTTACTTTTTGGCATTGTGATTAAGATAGGTAAGGCTAACGGAGTATGATTGATCTTTGGGGTTAACTCTGGTCTGATGGATGCAGGTCAGATTGATGGATGTTTTGTTAATCATGGCTTAATTGAAGGGCATTCAATCAACAAAGATTATCTTGCTTCTTGTGCTCTGCCATTAACAGAATGTTGCAAACCAATTGTTCCACCATTTACGTAAAGAACCTGTCACGCTGAGTGTCATCCAGCCTTTGATATTATTGTGTTTCTAAGCAACCATCGTGTTCTGAGGCCAATCAGAGCTTGGTTCAGTTGATTGGAATGCTTCAAGGTTGAATGTCAAAACATGGCACGTTATCAGGAACACAGAAGGAGATTATGGTGAGTGGCTGTAGGGGAACTGCGCTGACTGATGGATTTTATCAACTGAAGGGAAACTATAGGGATGACAAGATACACAGAATGAGAGTGAGAATTTACTGGGATAGTGGATCCATCAGGAGAATGGGAATTCACTGGGAAAGGAAAATCGAATGGAAGAAAGAGGAAATTCACAGAATTGGCAATCTCCAGATAAAGGGAAAGCAGAACTGAGTGGAAAAATGGTAATCCGATGGAAGAAAAACTCAACATGATAAGGGGCAAACAAAAGTGGGAAACAGAGGTGTCCACAGGCATCAGGAACATACAGGGAGGGATGAGATCCATAGGGAAAACATGGCTCCACAGGCAACTGATACATTGAGGAGCAGGGTTACACATATGATGGATCTCTCCACAGAGGAGCGGCAAAGAGAATTTGTGGAGGGATGGAATGATTGATATGCACCAAGGCATTCATTGAGGGGGTTACAAAGTCTTGCAGGAAGTGTAAGGATCAACCAGGGACCAGGTAGAATTCACAGAGAATGCAGGAATCCATTCTTAATGAATTTTATGCCTGCACACATCTCTCTTTCCAGCTATACTAACTGTTGCTCTGCCCCCTCTTTCGCGTGAGTGTCTCTCAATCCACATTGGCCAGGTGGGTGTACAGCTCGGTAATGCTTGCTGGGAGCTGTATTGTCTGGAACATGGGATCCAACCAGATGGGCAGATGTCCAGTGACAAGACCATCGGAGGTGGTGATGCTCCTTCAACACCTTCTTCAGTGAGACAGGAGCTGGTAAACACATCCCGTGAGCTGTGTTTGTAGATTTGGAGCCAACTGTGATTGGTAAGAGGAGTGACTTTTGGTAGTTCAGTCAGCCAGTTTTCATACCAAACTCTTGTTGACAAATCTCTGTTCCCTGTCCCCAGATGAGGTCCGCACAGGCACCTACCGACAGCTCTTTCACCCCGAGCAGCTCATCACTGGCAAGGAGGATGCGGCTAATAACTATGCATGGGGCCACTGCTCTATCGGGAAGGAAATTGTGGATCTGGTCTTGGATCGCATACGGAAGGTGGTAAGTTGTGTAACAGAGACATTGACAAATTCCAGCTGCACAAAATGTCATATTACAATTTACCACTGCCCCATTTCACCATCACGCACCGTCCCAATGCCTTGGCATAAATGAAATCTTATTCATGGCCATGTGCACACATCCTACTCCTGTATCAATTACTGATTTCACTCCAATATTCCCTGATCAGTAGCATGTACAAAAGGGAGCTGGGACACTGTTCCCAAGGTTGCACCACACTCTCAGCACCATTGCTACTTTCCACACTTAGCTTCACTCTCCCTCCCCCTGACAGTCAATACTCTCTCACTCCAGACATCAAATGTCCATCTCACCATCTCTTGCTACCCTATACCAATAGTTATTGACAATTCCTTAATGATGGTTACAATTTCTTGTTCCATTTTAATCTTTTCTCCTTTATTTACCCACAGGCTGATCTGTGCACAGGACTGCAGGGTTTCCTC
Source organism: Carcharhinus amblyrhynchos (assembly GCF_965287045.1). NCBI lineage: Eukaryota > Metazoa > Chordata > Chondrichthyes > Carcharhiniformes > Carcharhinidae > Carcharhinus > Carcharhinus amblyrhynchos. Next base: position 659,916 of record NW_027649832.1, on the reverse strand, counting down.
ATCTTCCACAGTTTTGGGGGTGGCACTGGTTCGAGTTTTACTTCCCTCCTCATGGAGAGACTCTCCATTGACTATGGCAAGAAATCCAAGCTGGAGTTTTCTATTTAAATGGGCCTTCTCCCCCGCCAGGGCAAGTACATGGCGTGCTACAAGCTATATCGAGGAGACGTTGTGCCTAAGGATGTCAATGCCCCCATCGCCACCATCAAAACCAAGTGTTCAATCTCATTTGTTGATTGTTGTCCAACTGGGTTCAAGGTTAGTGTGGCTTCTGTACCCACAATGGGGCTTTGGGGAAGTATTGCATACAATCTGTTCCTCCATTGTGGAACATAAAGTAACAGCATTCCGTAATTCTGGTTCAAACAGGAGCCCCCACTGAGGCTTTCAGTTGAATTCCCTCATTTTCAATCCTTTATAGCTGAGAATGTATAATGAGAATGTTATCTTAAAATAAGAAAATGGCTTCCTGAGAATCAAAACCACATTTGAAAAGATGTGATAAAGAATTGAATTAGCTCCCGGATGCAGCCTCACTATATCCTCCAAAAAAACTGCAGCTCTGAAACCTAAAACAAAAGCCCAGTGAACAGTTCTCATTTTAAAGTTTATGCCAATTAACATGGCAACAAACAGATTTGACTTTTGAGTCGCTAACCTCTTCTCTCTCCCTCCACAGGTAGGTATCAACTACCAGCCCCCGACGGTGGTACCGGGGGGGATCTGGCAAAGGTGCAATGTGCGCTCTGTATGCTGAGCAACACCACTGCAATTTCCTTGGCTTGGACTCGCGTGAACCTCAAATTTGATAAGATGTACGCCAAGCGAGCCTTTGTCCACTGGTACGTGGGGGAGGGGCTGGAGGAAGGGGAGTTCCAGGATGCACGGGAGGACCTGGCTTCACTGGAGAAGGATTACGAAGAAGGGGGTGTCGATTCATCCTCACTGGACAGAAAGGCAGAGGAGGAAGACTAAGATTTATAAATATAGACTGTTTAAAATATTATAATTCTATTTCAGATTGATATATTTATTTAAGAAAATAAATTTAATTTTAAATAGATTTGTGTGTGTCAATTTAAAAGTCAGAAGGTATTAAAAGGAGGAAGTTTGAATAAGATCTATGGACCCAAAAAGTGGGTTAATCAAATTCGAATAATCATGGTCTCTGATAATGGTTTGATAGACAGAAGACTGCCTGTGATGGATCTCACAGAGAAGAATCTGTCAGTGGGGGTATGACTGATTGGAGACAAGAGATAGAGGAAAACCAGAGAGTTATCCATTAGTTGGACAAAGTATTTCACGATATAATGTTAACTAAAGTTCAGACTTATTGATTTGAAGAAACATAAGAACATAAGAAACAGGAGCAGGAGTAGGCCATCTAGCCCTTCGAGCCTGTCCCGCCATTCAGTAAGATCATGGCTGGTCGGAAGTGGATCAGTTCCACTTTCCCACTTTCTCAATGGGAAGATGGGCTCAATCAAGAAGGATTATGAAGAAGTGGAAGTCGATTCCTCGTCTGTGGACAGAAAGATTGAGGAAGAGCAATAGTAGTGCCATATTTGGAATGCTGCACAGCTCAGAAAGGGATCATGTTTCAGTGAGGCATCACCAGTTAAAACACAGCTAAAGCACTTCTGCAGAATGTAACACCATCTAGTTCTATTTAAGCTAGCCTGCACAGTTTAAATCTGACCTGCATAGTTTAAAATTGGCCTGTACAATTCAAATCTAGCTTGTTTCATTTAAAGCTGGCATGCTGTATTTAAAATTAGCCTAAACAATTTAAATAACTTTGCATTATTTAATCCAAGCGCATGCTATTTATTTATGCTAGCCTGGATTATAAAAGCTAGTATATGTTATTTAATACTACCCTGCATCATTTAAGGTGAGTCTATGCTACATAAAGAAGTCTGCACTATCCGAAGCTGATCTGCTGTATTTAATACTAGCTTGCAGTATTAAAAACAGGACTGCACCATTTAAAGAGCTGGACTGCCCATGTTATATTCAGACTGCACCATTTAAAAATACGAGGGAACATCTAAAAGCAGAACTGCGCCATTTAAAAGCAGGTTTTCTCAATTTAAAAGTTAAACAGCCCCATGTAAATACAGGACTGCCCCATTTAAAAGCAGTATTACATCAGTTAAAGCATAGCCATACAAATTAAATCTTGACTGCACCAGTTAAAGCCACTGTGGGAGGTTGCAGAGCTCTGAGATTCAGAAGGATCTGGGTCTCTTAGTGCATGAATCACAAAAAGTTAGTTACCAGGTACAGCCAGTAACTAGGAAAGCTAAAGTAATATTTATCACAGGGCAAATGCTTGTTGTACAGATGAGACCACATCTGGGCAGTATTGGTCTTAGGGTATAAATGCATTGGAAGCAGTTCAGAGAAGGTTTATAAGACTAATAGGCAGTCTGTTTTACGTGAAAAGGTTGGACAGGCTAGACTTGCATTCACTAGAGTTTAGAAAGAGGTGATTTGATCAAAACCTGAATGCTCCTGAGGGGTCTAGACAGGCTAGATGTGGAGAGGATATTTCCTTTTGTGAGGGAATGTAGAACTGAGTGTCATGTTTAAAAATAATGAGTCTCTCATTTAAGTCAACAATGAGGAGGAATTGTTTTCTCTCAGCTGGGCGTGAGAGAAAACTTTGGAACTCTCTTCCTCAAAAGGCTATGGAAGTAAAATGTTTTAGTACTTTTAAGGCAGAGCTACATGGATTCTTGGTAAGAAAGGGGGGGCGGGATGAAAGGTCATCATGAGGAGGGGGGAGATTACAATCGGATCAGCCTATTGAAGGGTGGAGCAGGGTCAAGGTTACAAGTGGCCTACTCCCGCTCTGAATTTATTGTGCGGTCCCAAGACTGCAAATAAGGTCAAATGCGTAGTTTAAAAAAAAGAACTTCTGTATTGACTCCAGTTTTGCTAGGTTTCCTTGTTGCCATACTCAATTAAATGCTGCCTTATGTCAAGGGCAGTCACTCTCACTTCAGCTCTTTTGTGCATATTTGAACCAAGGCTGCATTACAGTCAGGAGCTGTGCGGTCCTGGGAGAGCCCCAACTGAGCATCAGTGAGCAGGTTATTGCTAAGTCAATGCACTGTCAATGACACTTCCCATGAATTTGCAGATAACTGAGTTGATAATTGGCCAGGGTGTTTTTGGCGTGTTTCTTGTATACAGGGTAAACCTGGTTGGTTTTCCACATGCCAAGCACATGCCAGTGTTGCAACTGTGCTGGAGTTTGCCTAGGGACACAGATCAATCTGCCTTTAGCACTATTAAGAAGTCTCACAAAAGCTTTTGCTACCAAATAAACCTGTTGGACTTTAACCTGGTGTTGTGAGACTTCTTAATGTGTTTACCCCAGTCCAACGCTGGCATCTCTACATCATGTCTTTAGCACTATTATCAGAATATTGTCAATAGTCTTTGAAGTAAAGGTGCCTTTAACCATTTCTTAACATCTTGTGGAGTGAATCAAATTGGCTGAAGACAGATATCTATAATAGAGTAACCTCGAGAGAAAGTTGAGAAAGATGATCAACTTGGTATTCTAGCTGAAGATTGTTGTGAGGATTTCAGCTTTAACGTTTGCGCTGGGCTCCCCATCACTGAGAGGACATTATGTGAAGGCTGAATGCAGCTATGAAAGTTAGTCTGTGTCACTTAAAGCCAGTCTACCTGCACTTTTTAAAGCAAAATGGACCTACTTAAAGCTAGTCTACAGCACTAAAGCTAGCCTGGTGTATTCACAGTTTACCTGCTATATTTAAACTGAGGCAATTGTACTTAAAGTCCATCTGCATTATTTAAAGCTGATCTACAGTATGTAAGGTGGATCTACACTATTTACAATCTGATCCACACTATTTATAATCTGATCTGCACCACTAAAGCTGATCCACATTAATTAAAGCTGATTTATACTATTTAAGGCTGATCTACACTAATTAAAGCTAATCCACGCTATTTAAGACAGGTCTACGCTATTTAAAGCTGGTCAACACTATTTAAAGCTGGTCTGCATAATATAAAGCTGACAAGTGGCAAGTAACATTCACTCCGCACACATGTCAGGCAATGACCCTCACCAATAAGTGATAATCTAATCACTGCCCTTTGACATTCAATGGTGTAACCATCACTGAATCCCCCGCTGTAAACATCCCTGGGGTTATCACTGGCCAGAAACAGAAATTGATTTTCCACATAAACACAGTGGCTATAAGAGGTCAGAGGCTAGTAATACAGAGGCGAGCAACTCACCTCCTGACTTCCCAGAGTCTATCCACCATCTATAAGGCACAAGTCAGGAGTGTGATGGAATACTCCCCACTTACCTGGATGGGTGCAGCTCCAACAACACTCAAGAAGCTTGACACCATCCAGGAAAAAGGAGCCCACTTGATTGGCACCACATCTACAAAGATCTACTCCCTCCACTACTGACGCTCGGTAGCAGCAGTGTGTATTATCTACAAGGTGCTCCGCAGCAATTCACCAAAGATCCTTAGACAGCACCTTCCAAACCTACGACCACTTCCATCTAGAAGGACAAGGGCAGCAGATACATGGGAACACCACCGCCTGCAAGTTCTCCTCCAAGGCCACTCACCATCTTGACTTGGGAATATATCACCGTTGCTTCGCAGCTGCTGGATCAAAATTTTGAAACTCCCTCCCTAACGGCATTGTGGATCAACCCACAGCACGTGGACTGCAGCGATTCAAGAAGGCAGCTCACCCACCACCTTCTCAAGGGCAACTAGGGATGGGCAATAAATGCTGGCCAGCCAGCGATGCTCATGCCCCACAAATGAATAAAAAAAACTACACTATTTAAAGCTGGTCTGCACTATTAAAAGCTGATCCACACGACTAAAACTGATCCACTGGATAAAAGCAAATTGCTGCGGATGCTGGAACCTGAAACCAAAAAAGGAAATGCTGGAAAATTTCAGCAGGCGTGGCAGCTTCTGTAAGGAGAGCTGATGTTTCAAGGCCAGGTGACCCTTTGTCAAAGCTAAAAGGTTTGACAAAGGGTCATTTGGACTCAAAACATCAGCTCTTTCCTCCCCTCACAGATGCTGCCAGACCTGCTGAGATTTTCCAGCATTTTCTCTTTTGGTTTAAAACTAATCTACACTATTTAAAGCTGGTCTGCACTAAGTGCTAGGGAGAAGTGCTGGGACAGTGCTGGAGCAGTGCTGGGTGGCAATGCTCACACATGACTCTCTCCTCCCTGAGCTCCACAGGAGAACTGCTTAGCAAGTGCCTCAGGTGACCAGTTTGATTCAGGCTGTTCATATTGTGGATAGATATTCAGACAGCAGTGAATTGTTTCAGGTATCAGGGCCTGATAATCATATGTTAATATATTTGATCTTTGAACATCGGGAAATGTGCTCCATTACTGACAGAGGGAGGGCACAATCCTGTCATGCATTTACATCAACTTGCTATATGACTTAGCAGTTCTCTCAATCTTTTTCATTCCCATCACCAAACCCACCCGACATAATCAAGAGCAGAAAATGCCATAGATTCACAGAATCCCTACAATGCAGAAGGAGGCCATTCAGCCCATCAAGTCTGCATCAACTCTCTCAAAAAGCATCTTACCCAGGCTCACATCTCCCTCCCCACCCTCCCCCCCACCCTATTCCCTTAATCTCCTGCATTTACCATGGGCAATCCACCTAACTTGCACACCTTTGGACTGTAGGAGGAAACTAATGCATCCACAGGAAACACAAGCAGATATGGGCAGAATGTGCAAACTTCACACAGTTGATTGCCCATGGCCAGAATTGAACCCAGGTCCCTGGCGATATGAGGCAGCACTGTGCCATCATGCCGAACCATACATTCCCATAGCTTCTTTTAAACAGTGACGGATTTTACCCAACTCTAACTTGCAGTGTTCACCCCCAGCCACAACCTTGAGGGATCAGTCTCCAATAGTATTCAGAGCTCTTGAGGAAAACATCTTGGAGATATGAGAAATTTCTTCTTTGTCTTGGAGGACATTACCATTGCCAAAATAACAGCAACTTAGCAGCATTGTTGGAAAGCAGAGTGCAGATTTCAGAACTATTAAACTGCAAGGGCAAGGGGGACTTTTGACCCAAAAGAACAAACTGAACAGCATCAACATTTGGACTGGAAGAGGAGAATTCTGGGGTCTTGAAGAACTTTTGCTCCCAAGAAGAACACAAGAAAATAACATTCAGGAGTCCGCAAGTTCTCACAGTGTTTGTGTGGGTTTCATCCCGGCGCTCCGCTTTCCTCCCAAAGTCCAAAGATGTGCGGGTTAGGTGGATTGGTCATGATAAATTGACTCTTCGTGTCAGGGGGACTAGCTAGGGTAAATGCAAGGGGTTATGGGGATAGGGCCTAGGTGGGATTATGGTTGGTGCAGACTCGATGAGCCAAATAGCCTCCTTCTGCACGGTAAGGACTCTACGATTCTAAGACAAATGATCTCCAGCGAAGACAGCCACCTCATTCACAGCTGCATCGAAGACTGAAAAAGTATTAAAGATCTGAGATGCCAATAAATGCTGACGGAAAAATGACAACGAGTATCAACGAGTGCCAGTGCCAGGGGCTTCTGGATCTCACTCCATCCCATAGAGGGACCCAAGGGCCCATGAGCACCCATAGGGAGGAGGATCTCACAGAATCATAGAATCCCTACAGTGAAGAAAGAGGACATTTGGCCCATCAAGCCTGCATGGACAACAATCCCTATCCCTGTAACCCCAGGTATTTACACTGCAATCCCTCGACACTAAGGGGAAATCAACGTAACCCTCATATCTTTGGACTGTGGGAGGAAACCGGACTACTGGGAGGAAACCCATGCAGACATGGGAAAAACATGCAAACTCCACACAGACTGTCACATGAGGCTGGAACTGAACCGTGTCTCTGGCATTGTGAGGCAGCAATGTTAACCACTGTCCCACCGTACTGATCTGCTAGTGCACAATCCAGGCCTTCCACCCAGGACACCCAAGGAGCATGCATTCCATCTGACCTCCCCCACTTCAAGGATTAAGGCACCTTCAACCCAGCAGACAGAACAAGTGGCACCATAACACCTGTGCCAACTGAAAGTAGGCCAGGGCTCTCTAGGTCCCTGCCTTTCAGAGGATGCCTGCCAAGGTCATCTCAGGCAGTAGGGCATGGCAGGCAGTAGGCCACCTCCCCTCAGATGTGGATCCTGGGGAAACACCGAGATGTACAGTAGGATTAAGAAGGTTAAGAAATCTTAGGTGCATAGCCTGGGTACAGGTGATTGTGCCTGTATGTTAGGCATCAAGATAATTTGTATATATTTTATCTCACAATGTATGAAATCTTACTTTTGTTAACCACTATAGGCTGTTCAATCTCCACTGATTGAATAGTGGCACATCTAATGCCAAGGATGCATTCGGACTTACAGCGCCACCTCCATCCCTTCTATGTGCCATCTCAGTGTGGGTGCTTCCCTCGCACTGAGAGAACTCAGTCATGACGTAGGGAATCCTCTAACTGAACCCCCAGCCCCCACAACAGCATCATTCCTCTTCCTGACAATTTATTTTCCTTCATCTGTCCCTCTCCCCTTTTTAACACTACAAAACCCACTGCAATTTTAACCATCTGCAGTTCCACAGAAGATTCATATTGGACTCAAAATGTTAATTCTGTTTCTCTCTTCACAGATGCTGCCAGACCTACTGAATTTTTCAAGCAATTTCTGTTTGTACTGTCTGGAAGAGTCTTGATGGGCAACCAGAAATTGACTAAACAATACATCAGTAGGTTCAGTGGAGCTAAGAGCTGAATGTTGCTCAGCTGCAAGAAACACAGCTGACTCCTCAAAAAAGATAACAGAAACTTCATATGGTGTGTCTATTGACTTGAAAGACATACTGACCTCTAGAAGCTCAACCTCCAACAAATCACTCAGCACTACAACAGCTCCTTCCTCTTTTCTTTCTTCTGGGGAGGTCACTTCAGGTCTAGCAGGTCTTCATCTGGATGGTCACCGTCTGCTGTTTTAGTCTTGGTATCTGCCACCTCTGGCCTAACTTCATGAAGAACTGATAGATCCATAACTTCAATCTCCCCACCTGGTGCCTCTGTGAAAGGAAGGAACTTGCTGCTGAGTGCCTATTTGAAAAGTTTGCTACAACTTTCTGTCTCTTCATACAATTTCAGCATGAACTGTGACCTGATTACGTTGGTCATAGTCTTTAGTCGTAATTCATTTCAATTCACGGCTGCCAATGGCTGAAACTAGATACGATTAAAGCTGAAGTTAACTGATTTTATAACCATGAATCTTCACTGAAGGGTGAAGATTCTGTTTACATGGGTATTTGTACATGCTGAACTATCAATTTTCTTTCACTGTTAATTTGTATTTTATTGTTTTTAACTATTTAAATAAATCGTATTGTTGTGTAATTTCTGCTGCAGCAGCATTAGCCTCTTGCCAGGTCATTACTGTAAGTGAAAATCAGTTCGCAATTGACTTAACTGGTTAAGTAAAGGTTAAATAAATAAAATATAAATTTCCTCAGAGGCTACAGGTTGCAGTTCCGTTGGTTCTAAATAGAACATTGAAGACCATTCTTACGGGCTTAAGAAATAGGAGAAAGAATAGGCCATTCAGCCCTTCGAATCTGCTCTGTCACTCAATGAGATCATTGCAGAACTTCTATTTCAATGCCATTTTCTTGCGTTACCCCCTATCCATTGATGTCTTTAACATAGAGAAATCTATCCATCTCACTATTCAACATTCTCAGTGGGTGGAATTTTCTCATTTTTTTTTATAGTGTCAACATGGATGGGAAAAGGGGTGTGGTAGCCACCGGCTTTTCCTGCCAAATTTTTAACACTTTTGAGAAAAGGAATTCAGGAGATGGATCCTACAAAGTCACCCTAAATGAACTTGCCCCACCAGCAGCCTCAGATTTCAAACTGTGCCCCAACATAACAAATAAAAATAGAAAAACATGGATCATGGGCAGGACGGTGGTACAGTGATTAGCACTGTTGCCTCACAGCATCAGAAACCTGGATTCGATTCCCAGCTTGGTGACTGTCTGTGGAGTTGGCATGTTCTCCCCATGTCTGTGTGGGTTTCCTCCGGGTGCTTCAGTTCCCTTCCATAGTCTGAAGGATGTGCTGGTTAGGTGCATTGACCCGAACAGATGCTGAAATGTGGCGACTAGGAGAATTTCACAGTAACTTAATAGCAATGTTAATGTAAACCTACTTGTAACTAATAAATAAACTTTATTTCCCCCACCCAGCACCATAGAATAACTCCCTCCCCTCCCACAGGCATGGAACCCCCAGCACCACCCATGACCCCCTGCACTGGCCCCTGGCACTGCCTGGGTATTGCCAACTGTATTCACAGACTGTGGAAGGGAACTGAAGCACCTGGAGGAAACCCACACAGACATGGGGAGAACATGCAAACTCCACAGACAGTCACCCAAGCTGGGAATCGAATTCAGGTTTCTGATGCTGTGAGGCAACAGTGCTAATCACTGTACCACCGTTATAAACTTTCCCAGGGTGTGGGGGATGTTACAGCGGGGAAGCCCATTAACTCGATTTAAATGTATATCATAATGAGGTTCCTGTCATTGTACGGCGGAAAACCTGTTACATCACTGACGCGGGGCACGGACATTCAAGTAGGAAAATCATGCTAGCATAATGGCTGTTTTGGGACTCCCCCCTTCATCATTCCCATCCACCAAAAATGGGGGCAGTATATGCCCTCAAATGACTGAGCCTGCACTACACTCTGGGACAGAGAAGTCTAAGGGGTCTCCACCCTCTGAGTGATGAAATTTCTTGCCATCTCAGTTTGAAATGGCCAGCCTCACAGCTGGGTCAGTATTCCTGCTTGTAGATGTCCAGCTGTTAGAAACATCCTCTTGCATCAACCCAATCAATTCTTGTGGTAATTTTGTATGTTTGAATGAAGTCAGCTCTCGTTCTTCTAAACTTCAGAGAATAAAGGCCCAGTCTATTTAATCTTTTCATATCTTCACAGCACTAAAAGGTGCAGAGGAGATTCACCAGGATATAGGAACTCTGTACATTTGTCTTTACCCTGATTTTCAATTTGTTGGATGGAGTTTGTTTCATAAATATCTTCTTGCTTTCTGTCTTGAATAAGCTTGTTACATTTAAAATGTTTCATTTTTCTCCAACTCCACGCTCCCTGCTGTGTTAGACTGATGAAGAGCAACATGCCTACTCTGTAACCTCTTTAGGTTTAGTACTGATAAAGAAGTGGTAAGCAAGGGCCAGAGTATAATTACAAACTGCTCCATATAAGAGGAGGTTTAGAATAACTTGGGACTAAAAGGCTAACAATCAGAGTGAATACAGTATAGAGAAGTAACAAAGTGCCTGGAATATATGTTATAAAGGCGCTGTTTGCATCGAGACACATATAACCACTTTAGAGAATGTAAACATGTATTTCTGAAAACATTATATTCTGTATTAAAAGCATATATCTTGGCTAACGACGCGCTGCTCTAAAACATGATGGGATGTAGTCAAGTAAAAAGAACCACATTCTACTGAGCAATATAGCTACTTATTGAAGGGAGAAAGCAATTCTTATCAACATCTCTAGTCCTAAATGTTTACAAAGCTAAGGACAGTACTAGAAATTTCAGGCAGGCCAATGAATAGATCATATATTACACAAGATAAGGATGTCTAGGGAATGTTAGCAGACTGTGAGAAAGACTTTCAAAATCCATGAACTTACATATTTCCATGCTGTCAGAGGGTAAATGTTATTGGCCAAGGTAAATAATTCATAACAATTCCAGACTGATTTGAAACTATCTCAAATCTCTCTCCTTTGTGTGTTGACCAGGCCTGGAAGATAAAGGTATCTCTTTAATCAGAATACTGTCTCCACGAGTCTTTGTATTAGTTGAGCCGTAATTACTAAGGGAAATCCCTCATGTGAAAGCCAGTTTAATGCTTAACCTCTGAAAAAATCTCCAACATCGAGTAACCAAGAACCATGTCTTCAGTCCATGGATAACAAAGACCATCTCAGAACATGGTGATAGCAGTAGAGATACCATTACAAATAGTACATACTGTCATTATTGAAGGAAATCTTGATAGCAGCTTGTACTTACAAATCGACAGGAGGAGGGAAACTGTGGAGAGATACCAAGGGGACAGTCTCTGCCTCAACTTGACTTGTGAGTGTCTTGAGGGCCCACAGAGAGGCCAGCAGTGGGAGCTGTGGAAACGCCATATTTTTTCAATCTTGGCACTTGTGTTGGATTTTCATGCCACAATGCAAGCATCTCAAAATGGCTACTGTTCAGTTTGGCAGGCTTTCTTATGGGTGGGACTGCGGCTGGGGGCCTATCCTATCAATAAAGACATATGGGCCTTAGAGTCAAACCGAATTACAGTCTGATTGTTACCTAAGTTCAGCCTGCTTCATATACTGGACTACTTGATTTAATAATATGGTCATCTTTGTTCTGCAGAAAGGTCGGGGCGGAATTCTCCGAACTTCCAGCCACGTGTTTCCCACCAATAGGAGATGGCGAATTGTTTGCTAATGGTGAGATTTTCTGGTCCTGCTGCTATCAATGGAAATTCCCATTGACGTCACCCTTCGCTGGCAGGAAATCTGTGGGTGGGGAGATGCTGCTGGCGGGAATAGAAAATCACTTCAGCATGAATGGCCGGAGAACCCAGCCCAAGTTTTTCATCTTGATGTCTGCCATGAGGAAGGTATTAGAATCAATCATTAAGAAGTATATTGCTGTACACTTAGAGAAAACCAAAATAATCAGGAAGAGTCAGCATGATTTTGAGAAAGGGAAATCATGTTTAACCAAGTTATTGGAGTTCTTTGAAGAAATAACAAGCAGTGTGGATGAGAGCCTGTTGACATGCTGTACTTGGATTTTCATAAGCACTTGATAAAGTGCCACATTAAAAGTTATTTTGGAAAATAAAAGTTCATGATGTAGGGAATAATCAATTAGCATGAGTAGAAGGTTGGCTGGATGACAGGAAATAGAGTACGCATAAATGGGTCTTTTTCTGATTGACAGGAAGTGATGAGTGGAGTCCCATTGAAGTCTATGCTTGGCCTCAACACTTTCAACTTATATCAATGACTGAGATGGGGGGAGTGAAGGCAAGGTAGCTAAAAGATAATTAGGAAAGTATGTTGTGAAGGAGACATAAGGAAGTCTCAGATGGATATAGAAAGATTGAGTGAGTAGACAAAAATCTGGCAGATGAAGTATATTGTGGGAAAATTTAAAGTTGCTCACTTTGGCAAGTAAAATATAAACACATAATATTACTTAAATTGAGAACAGGTACAGAATTCCAATGTGCAGAGGGACCTAGGTGTTCTGGTTCATAGAAAATAAGAGCAGAAGGAGGCTATTCAGCCCTTTGAGCCTGCTCTGCGATTCACCAAGATCATGGCTGATCATCCAACTCAATAGCCTAATCCTGCTTTCTCCCTATAACCTTAAATCCCGTTTACCCCAAGTGCTATATCTTGCCACCTCTTAAATACATTCAATGTTTTTGGCATCAACTACTTTCTGTGGTAATGAATTCCACAAACTCACCATTTTTTGGGTGAAGAAATGTCCCCTTATCTCCATCCTAAATGACATCCTGAATCCTCAGAATGTAGCCCCTGGTTCTGGATACACCCACCATCAGGAACGTCCTTCCTACATCTACCCTGTCTAGTCTTGTTAGAACTTTATAGGTCTCTATGAGATCCCCCTTCATTCGTCTACAGAAACAATCCTAACCTAGTCAATCTTCTTTGTACATCAGTCCCGCCAACCCCAGAATCAGCCTGGTACACTTTTGCTGCACCCCCTTGAGAACAAGAACATCCTTCCTCAGAAAAGGAGATCAAAACTGCACACAATATTCGAGGTGTGGCCTCACCAAGATCTTGTATAATGAGATGAGACACATGAAGTTAATATGCATGTACAGTAAGTAATCAAGAATGCTAATGGAATATTATCTTTTTTATGAGAGGAATCGGTCATAAAAGTAAGGATTTTATGCTTCATTTATACAGGGTGCTGGTGATATCACATCTCAAACACTGCATGCAGTTCTGGTCTCCTCTTTTAAGGAAGAATGTCAATATATTGGAGGCAGTTCACAGAAGATTTACAAAATTGATACCTGGAATGAACAGGTTGTCTTATGAAGAAAGGTTAGACAGACTGGGCTTGTTTCCACTGGAGTTTAGAAGAGTGGAGAATCAGCTAATTGAACTATATAAGATGGTGAATGATCTTGACAAGTGGATGAGTCCAGAATTAGGGAATATTGTTTTAAAATTGGGAGTCACCCTTTCAATACAAAGATGAGAAGGGTTTTTTTCTCTCAGTGCGTTGTGTCACTTTAGAACTCCCTATCGCAGAAGGTGATGGAAGCAGGGTCATTGAATATTTTTAAGGCAGAGGAAGATAGATTCTTGATAAGCAGGAGAATCGAAGGTCATCGGGGGTACATAAACAGATCAGTCAAATGGTGGCGTAGGCTCAAGGTGCTAAATGGCCTATTTCTAATCTTCCTTCATATATTTGTATAAGTCCGTAAGAACTGAAGTCCAACGGCACATTTTCAATCTCAAACATGCTGCAGCATCTAATGGCCAATATCTCAGCTTCCACTACAGCAGGAGGATAAGTCACTGAATTCCTGGTGTTCTGCCTTCTGATTCAAAAGGTCAGTTCGCTGCCATGGAAACTCAGACCACGTTAGTCCCAGTTGCAGTTCCAGTTGCAGCTCCAGCTGCAGTTCCAGTTCCAGACATTGTGGAGGCATGGCCCTTAGTAGTTGGGCCGGCCCTAGGGATTGTTGAGGCAGGAAACTGAGCCAATTGAGTGTGAGGGTGCATTTCCCAGGCCAGGAAGAAGTAGTGTACAGTTATATAGTTATTCTGTCTCACCCTGCTGCAAATATAGTTCAGTGTTTGTTAGAACATAAGGACTTGGAGCAGGAAGAGGCAATTCAGCCCCTTGAGCCTACTCCTCCATTCAATACAATCATGGCTGATTTCATCTCGACCTCAACTCCACTTCCCTGCCTGTTCTCCAAAACCCCTCAATCCATTACTCATTAAAAACCTGCCTATCCCTTCCTTAAACTTACTCAACGTCCCAGCATTCAGCGCACTCTGGGGTCGTGAATTCCACAGATCCACTACCCTTTGAGTTTCGTCTCTGCTACCCCTTTTCGTAAAACTATCACCCGTTGTTCCGGATTGCCCCAAAAAAGGACGCATCTGCTCTGTATCTACTTTGTCAATACCTTTTATCATTTTATATACCTCAATTAAAGCTCTTCTCATTCTTCTAAACTTCAGAGAATATAGGCCTAAACCGCTGAATCTCACGTCATAAGACAAACCCCTCATCTCTGGAATCAGTTTAGTAACTCTCTGAACTGTCTCCAATGCCACTCGTGGGCAATAAAACCTCTTGTTTTTTAACCTACTGAGTTACCCTCAATTTATTACAGACAGTTCAAACAGGCTTACACAGTGTCACAGCAGTCCCAGCTGCAGACACTATCATCCAAAGCGGTTTACAGGGTGTCACAGCAGTCTCACAAGCTGTTCTCCAACAGATTACTAGGATTTCTGAATTGTCATTGTGGGGAGTGGCAGTAGTTTTAAGCCTTCTCTTAGGATAGCAACATTCATTCTCCCACCAGCGCCACTCTGCCAGTATCCTTGTTGTTCCCTGTTGACTAGCCAGCCTGTGCCGATTGGTGCAGCCCAAAGTTGGACCTTCTGCACCCACAGCACTTGGGGTCATCTTGCAAAGACATCTCAATCCTCTTCCACTGAATGTCAGCGGCTGCCCACTGGCCATGCTGGATCGCACTGGGTCACAGCACCAGGACAGGCAAAGGCACATTGGAGGAAGGATCTAAAGCAAATGACCAAGGATGATTTGTTGATATTTGTTTCAGAAATGATTTGGTTTAGTATAGTAATTTGGTTTGGAAGGTTTACTCCAAAAACGTTGCCTTTCATTTTCACTTGGTGATCAAGCTGATTCTGTGATAGTCAGTGACAGAGGGAAGGTAAGATGTAGCAGTCTTGGTGAATGGGGAATTAGGGTTGGATTGACTGGTATTGTACTCACACTTCCCTGGCTTGAAAGGGATTGTGTTGGTTACTTATCTTTCTTCCTTTTCCTCCTTCTTCAGCTGTTTGTATCTTGCTGAGTCATGGTAGTGCAGGGTGCATAACTTGACTGCACTCTGCAGCAAAAAGAGAGGTCATCCAGAGGGGAGGCTTTTTTTAACCGCTCCAATGAGTTTCTCTGTCATATTGCTCCTGGTAGCATGACTTTCATTGCGTGCTGGCTGCCCATGTTGTAAGCTATGCCGGGGGTGTCCCTTGTCACACAGTAATTATCTTCTGGTTCATCAGAGAATCATAGAAACCCTACAGTGCAGAAGGAGGCCATTCGGCCCACCGACAATAATCTCATCTAGGCTGTTTCCCCGTAAACCCACATATTTACCCCACTAATCTACACATCCCAGGACACTAAGGGCAATTTAGCAAAGTCAATGCATCTTACCCGCACATCTTTGTCTGTGGGAGGAAACCGGAGCACCCGGGGGGAAACCCACACAGCCACGGGGAGAACGTGCAAACTCCACACAGACAGTGACCCAAGTCAGGAATCGAACTCTGGAGCTGTGAGGCAGCAGTGCTAACCACTTTGCCACTGTGCTGCCTGGTGAGTCTAACATAGGTGGCACAGAGCCTGCTATAAGATGAAGACATCGTGACTGCTACCAGGATGCCACACACAGCTGTACAGTAAGGCAGTAGAATCCATCCCAGAATTCTTAGAGTTGACATGTGGCCCCCACAAAGCAACCTGCAAGGTAGTTATTGTCAATCCGCATGATTGGAGAGGCCATTTGCCTCATTTTCTCTAGCGAAAGGAAATGAAATGTATTTAGCTCTCTTGAAACGCAGAATCTCAGTGACATCTCTTATGATGTCCCATCCTATCCATTGGCTCTGCTACACTTCCCACTGCCTCGGCAAAGCAGCCAGCATAATTAAGGACCCCACGCACCCCGGACATTCTCTCTTCCACCTTCTTCCATTGGGAAAAAGGTACGAAAGTCTGAGGTCACGTAGCAACCGACTCAAGAACAGCTTCTTCCCTGCTGCCATCAGACTTTTTAATGGACCTACCTCACACTAAGTTGATCTTTCTCTACACCCTAGCTATAACTGTAACACTACATTTTGCATTCTCTCCTTTCTTTTCTATGAACGCTATGCTTTGTCTGTATAGCGTGCAAGAAACAAAACGTTTCACTGTATGCTAATGCATGTGACAATAATAAATCAATTCAAATCAAATCAAAGCTATTATAGGTTGAAAGAGATGTTATTTGTTGAGGATCTGGTGTTTGGGAACACATTGACTCCATAGACTCTGACTCTGTTGGCAGGTCTAATTTAGCAAATACAAATGGTCTTCATGTAGTTCCCTTTGAAGTTGGACTGTGCAAGTCCCTAGGAAGAGACCCCAGTCCCTCCACTAGTTACAGTCTGCCAACTTGAAGAAGCCCCATTTCTCCCTGCTTCCTGTCCCTTAACCAATCATCAACCTGCGCTAATACATTATACAAGTATAGGCACAGAATATTTGTTCAACATCTCTGCCATTTCCTCAGTTGCCATGATAATTTCTCCCATTTTTTCTCTCAGAAGAACCAACACTTACTTTAGCTACTCTCCTCCTTTTTACATATTTGTAAAAGCTTTTATTTCTGGTTAGTTTACATAGAATCATAGAATGACTATAGTATAGGAGGAGGCCATTTGGCTCATCAAGTCTGTACCGACCACAATCCCACCCAGGCCCTATCCCTATAATCCCACATATTTACCCTGCTAATCCCCCGACACTAGGATCAATTTAGCAAGACCAATCAATGTAACGCACACATTTTTAGACTGTAGGAGAAAACCGGAGCGCCCAGAGAAAACCCACGCAGGCATGGGCAGAACAAGCAAACTCCACACAGACGTTTACTCCTATATAAGAACAGAGGATGCTGGGAAAACTCAGCAGATTCTGCAGCACCTGTAAGGCGAGAAAGCAGAATTAATGTTTTGAGCCCGAAACTCTTCATCATGTTGCCTCTCACTAGTACGTCCACTTATTTCCAAGTGGGAATAAATCCTGTCTCGAAGAATCCTCTCCAATAATTTCCCTACCATTGATGTAAGGCTCGCCGACCTGGATTATTCTTGCTATCCTTCTTAAAAAAAGGAGCAACACTGGCTATTCTCCAATATTCTGGGACCTCCCCTGTAGCCAGTAAGGATGCAAAGATTTCTCTCAAGGCCCCAGCAATTTCCTCCCTCAGTATTCTGGGGACTTGTCTGTCTTAATGTTTCTCAAGAACCCCAATATCTCCTCCTTTTAGATATCAGCATGGCTCAAACTATCTACACATCCTTTCCCAGACTCATCATCCACCACGTCCTTCGCTTTGGTGAATACTGACGCAAAGTACTCATTTAATACCTCACCAGTTCCTCTGGCTCCACTCATAGATTCCCTCCCTTGTCCTTGAGTGGGCTAATCCTCTTCCTGGCTACACTCTTGCTCTTTACATATGCATAAAAAGCCTTGGGATTTTCCTTAATCCTGCTCATCAATGCTTTTTTGTGACCCCTTTTAGCTCTCCTCACTCCTTGCTTAAGTTTCTTTCTACTTTCCTTGTATTCTACACTTGCTTCGTGTATTCCCAACCTCCTAGCTTTGACAAATGCTTCCTTTTTCTTTTTGATTAGGTTCACAATATCTCTCGTTATCCAAGGTATGCAAAAGTTGCCATACTCACCCTTCATCCTTACAGGAAAGTGCCGATCCTGAATCCCTATCAACTTACACTTGAAAGTCTCCCATATGCCAGATGTTGATTTGCCCTCAAACATCTGCCCCCAATCTACATTATTGTTAAGACTCCCTTCATAATAAAACAGATTGGGTGAATGGACAAATCAATGGTAGATGCAATATAATTTGGATAAATGTGAGGTAATTCACTTTGAAAACAAAAACAAGAAGGCAGATTACTACCCGGAATGACTGTAAATCGGGAGGGGAATGTGCAGTGGGACCTCAATGTCTTGTGCACCAGTTGCTGAAGGTAAGCATGCAGGTGCAGCAGGCGGTAAAGAAGGTAAATGGCATATTGGTCTTCATTGGGAGAGGTTTTGAGTGCAGGAGCAGGGATGTGTTGTTGCAATTATACTGGGCCTTGGTTAAGCCACACCTAGAATATTGTGTGCAGCTTTGGTCTCCTTTTCTGAGGAAGGATGTTCTTGCTCTCAAGGGAGTGCAGCGAAGGTTTACCAGACTGATTCTGGGGATGGTGGGACAGATGTATGAGGAGACATTGACTGGGTTAGGATTTTTTCTGCTGGAGTTCAGATGAATGAGGGGGGAATCTCATAGAGATTTACAAAATTCGAACAGGACTAGACAGGGTAGATAGAGGAAGAATGTTCCTGATGGTGGGGTGTCCGAAACCAGGGGTCACAGTCTGAGGATACAGGGTAAACCATTTAGGACGGAGGTGAGGAGACATTTCTTCACCTAAAGAGTGATGAACCTGTGGAATTCGTTACCACAGGCAGCGCTTGATACCAAAACATTGAATATATTCAAGAGGTGGCCAGATATAGCACTTGGGGCGAACGGGGTCAATGATTATGGGGAGAAAGCAGGATTAGGCTATTGAGTTAGATGATCAGCCATGATCGCGATGATGGCAGAGCAGGCTCAAAGGGCTGAATGGCCTCCTCCTGCTCTTATCTTCCATGTTTCTGTGTTTCTATAATAGATTCCTGCAAGTTCCTGCTGACTGATGTCAAGCCAATTGGCCTGTGGTTTCCTGCTTTTTATTTACTTCCTTTCCTGAATAATCATGTTACATTTGCTAACTTCCTATCTACTATGGCCAATGTAGGATCTAGGGAATTTTAGGAAATCAAAACCAGCACAGTCAATATCTCTACAGTTGTCTCTTTTTGAATCCTAAGAAGTAGGTCATCAGGTCCTGGGAAATTGTCAGCTTTTCATCCTTTAATTCTCTCTAATACCTTTTCTCTACTGATATTAATAATCTTATATTTCTAATTCTTAATAGCATGTTTATTATCCTACACTTCTGGTATATAATTTGTCTCTTCCATTACAAATGCAAGCATAGAATATTTGTTTAACGTCATTGCCATTGCATTGAGGTAATACATGGGTATTTATAAAACAGGGGTTTAAGATGGAGGAGAAAAATCATAATCCAAAGCTGCTGAACTCAATGTTGAGTCCTGACTGCTGCATCTTGCCCTTATATTCTAGTTTTTGCTGCTTGATTAATTTTTTGAACATTCTGAATTGTTTCTTTTAATTCAGTGACATTCTGATTGGAGACAACAGCAGAGGAGGTAAAGAAATGGAGGCAAAAAAGCCTAACAGTGTAGACCTGACTGGTAACACCAGCAATGGAGACGGTAGATAATAAAAGAGAATGAATGTCAGAGTATGCATGGACCTGATCAGCGCTTTTACAAAGTGTAAGGAATGTCATCCCATGAAAGAATATTTTAAAAGTACTGACTTAAATTTAGAGCGTAACCAGTTGAACTAATTAATACAATTTGAACTTTAGTAACTATAGCAGTAAGGGAATTAGTTTTAAAAGCAATTAGTAGGGGCATTTATTCAAATTATTAGCTCATACTTGATCCTATGAGGGAACAGAGATTTTCCTTTGATCATAGATAAATTGCTGGGACCTGACAATTCCTGTGTCATGTCAGAACATAGAATCCTACGGTGCAGAAGCAGGCCATTCAGCCTTCACTGACCACAATCCCACCCACGCCCTATCCCCATAATCCCATGCATTTATCCGAGATAGCCCCTTTGACACTGAAGGGCAATTTAGCATGACCAATCCTCCTAACCCCCGCACATCTTTGGACTGTGGGAGGAAATCAGAGCACCTGGAGGAAACTCACACAGACACAGGGAGAATGTGCAAACTCCACACAGACAGTGACCCAAGCCAGGATTCGAACCCGGGACCCTGGCACTGTGAGTCAGGAGGGCTAACCACTGTGTCACTGTGCTGCTCTGCTAACCACTGTGTCGTCATGCCGAACCTTGGGTTGCTTCATGTCTTTTGTAAGTGTCTCCAGCTGTTTGAGTATGAGCTCAGCTCACTGATCTGCACCTCAATTTCATTCATCCAACTAAAGGGTGAATGTACAGAAGGGAGAAGGTAGTGAAATTAATGAAAAAGTTACATTTGAAATGTTTCTACAAATTAAGCTGCAAAAACTGAATAATGTGTCACAGAAAAGGTGAATTGAGGACAGATAGCGGTGGGTTTTTTTACACAGACAATGATAGGAGGAGGGAATAAACATCTCAGCAGAGTGGGAAAAGGCATAGGTCATTCTGGATAGAATAACTAAGATGGGCCAAATGGCCTTTCGCAGCAGTAATTCTATTGCAATGTGGAAAAGTGTGAACTTATCACTTTGGTACATAGAAAAACAGAATATTTTTTGAAAGGTAAGAAACAGGTAAATATTCGGTGTTCCTCCATTCCCTCCCTATTCATGTATCTATCCAGAGGCCTCCTAAATGTTGTTAATGTGCCTGCTTCCACCGCCTCCTCTGGCAGCACGTTCCAGGCATAAAAAACTCACACATCACTTCAACTTCCCCCCTCCCAGCTTGAACCTGTGCCCCCTTGTAATTGAAACTTCCACCATTGGAAATAGCCTCTGACTATCCACCCAGTCTACGCCTCTCATAATTTTATAGATCTCTATTGGGTCTCCCCTCAGCCTCCGCCATTCCAGTGAAAACAATTCTACTTTATCGAACTTCTCTTCATAGCCAAAAACCTCAAAATCAGGCAACATCCTGGTGAATCTTCTTTTCACTCTCCCCAAAGCTTCAAGTAGTGTGTGACCAGGACTGCACGCAATACTCCAAATGTGGCCTAACCAAAGTTTTATATAGCTGCAACATGATTTCCCAACTCCTGTACTCAATGCCCTGGCTGATGAAGGCAAACATGCCAAACGCCTTCTTAATCAGCTTGGTGTCCTGTTTTTAGGGACCTATGGGTTCAGGTCCCTCTGTACGTTAACGTTCCTAAGGGTTTTGCTATTAACAGTGTAATTCACACCTAAATTTGATCCTCCAAAATGCATCACTTCCGGATTTGTCCGGATTAAACTCCATCTGCCATTTCTGTGCCCAAGTCTCCAATCTATCTGTATCCTCTCACTATCGCCGACACTATCAGCAATTCCACCAATCATTGTGTCATCCGCAAACTTATTAATCACACCACCCACATTTTCCTACGGATCGTTTGTATATACCAGAAACAACAGAGGTCACAGTATTGATCCTTGTGGAACGCCATTAGCTACAAATTCCATTCTGAAAATGCCCTTCTACCTTTACTCTTTGTCTTCTATAACCAAGCTAGATCTGTATCTATCTAGCCAGCCCACCCGAAATCCCATGTGATTTTAGTTTTTGTACCAGTGTGCCATGCGCGACCTTGTCAAATGCTTTTCTAAAATCCACATAAACTACATCTACAGCCCTTCCCTCATCAATTATCTTTGTTAGTTCTTCAAAGAGCTCAATCAAATCGGTGAGACGTGAACTTTTCCTTTCAAAACAATGCTGCCTGTCACTCGTTAATCCATTTTCTTACAAATGTGCATATACCCTGTCCCTCAGTATCTTCTCCAAGAGCTTCACTGGCTTATAACTTCCTGGGTTATCCCTGTTTCCTTTCTTAAACAAGTGAACAACATTGGCTGCTCGCCAGTCCTCTGGAATCTCACCTGTGGAAGAGGATATGAAGATATCTGTTAAGGCCACAGCTATTTCTTCCCTTGCCACCTGCAGTGACCAGAGATAGATCTTAACTGGCCCCGGAGACCTGTCTACCTCATGCAATTTAGGATACTCAACACTTCCTCCTAAGAAATATTGACATTCTCTAGAGCATTCACACATCTATCCCTGTCCTCAACATGTCATATCTTTCACCTTGGTGAATACCGATACAAAGTACTCATGAAGAATCTTACCCACTTCCGGTGGTTCCATGCACAACTTCCCTCCATTGTCCTTGAGTGGGTCTACTCTTTCTCTCGCTACCCTCTTGTTCCTAATATATGCATAAAAAGCCTTGGGATTCTCCTTGACCCTGTTTGCTAAAGACATTTCATGGCCCCTTTTAGTCCTCCTAATTTCACATTTAAATTCCTTCCTACTTTCTCTATGTTCCTCAAGGGCTTTATCAATTTTCAGTTGTCCAGACCTATCATACGCTTCCTTTTACCTGTTGACTAAGATTCCAATTTTCCTTGTCATCCATGGTTCCCAAATCCTGCCATTTCTATCCTTCAGTTTTGCGGGGACATGCATGTCCTACACTTCAATCAAATAGCCTTTAAAAGCCTCCCACATTCCAGATGTGGATTTGCCCTCAATAGCCACTCCCAATCCACATTCCCCTGTTCCTGTCTAATTTGGATGTAGTTGGCCCTTGTTCAATTAAGTACCCTCACCCCAGTGCCACTCTTGTCCTTATTCATGACTATCCAACTTCTTATGGAATTATGGTCACTAGGCCCAAAATTCTTCCCCACTGAGACATCGATCACCTGGCCCAGCTCATTCTCCAGTACCAAGACTAGAAGGCCCCTTCCCTGGTTGGATTGTCAACATGCTGTATCAAAAAGCCCTCCTGGACACATCTAACAAATTGCTTTCCATCTGAGCCCCTTGTCCTCGGGGAGTCTCAGTCAATAAGGGGGAAATTAAAGTCACCCATGACAACTACCTTGCTTTCTTCACACCTTTTCAGTATCTGACTACACATCTGCTCCTCCGTCTCCTGCAGGCTGTTGGGAAGTTTATAGTACACTCGCAACATTATCATTCCATCCTTTCTATTCCTGAGCTCCATCCATAATGCCTCACTACAAGATCCCTCCAATATGTCTTCTATCAACACAGTTGTGATGTGCTTCCTAAACAGCAGTGCAGCTCCCCTACCCCTTTTGTTTCCCCTTCTGTCCCATCTAAAACAATGATCTCCCGGAATGTTAAACTGTTAGTCCTATCCCTCCTTTAACCATGTCTCCGTAACTGCAATATCATAATTCCATGCAGTAATTGAGGCTCTCAGTTCACCTGGTTTACCTGCCAGACTTCTTGCATTGAAGCAAACGCACTACAGACCTACAGTCCCACTGAGCTCATATTTGATATGTTTATCTCAGTCTTGTATCGGTATTCACCAAGGAGAAGGAGATGATGGATGCTGAGGTCAGGGATAGGTGTGTGAACGCTCTAGGGAATGTCAATATATTGAAGGAGGAAATGTTGGGTCTCTTAAATTGCATTAAAGTAGAACAATCCTGGGGCCAGGCGGGATCCATCTCAGGTTACTACGGAAGGCGTACCAGCTATCTTCACATCTGCTTTGACCACAGGCAAGGTTCCAGAGGACTGGAGATTAGCTATTGTTGTTCCCTTATTTAAGTAAGGAAACAGGATAATCCAGAAACTTATAGGCTGGTGAGCCTGATGTCAGTGATGGAGAAGCTTTTGGAGAAGATACTGATGGACAGGATATATGCACATTTGCAAGAAATTGGACCGGTTAAATTTGTTTATTTGTATTTATTAGTGTCACAAGTAGGCCTACATTAACACTGCAAAGAAGTTACTGTGAAAATCTCCAAGCTGCCACACTCCAGCATGTCTGTTTGATGATACTGGGGGAAAATTTAGTGTGGCCAATGCACCCAACGAGCGCATCTTTAGACTGTGGGAGGAAACTGGGACACCCAGAGGAAACCCATGCAGACACAGGAAGAACATGGACTCCGCACAGACAGTGAACCAAGCCGGGAATCAAACCTGGGGTTCCTGGCACTGCGAGGCAGCAGTGCTAACCACTGTGCCACCTTAGTTAGTGACAGGCAGCATTGTGTTGTATGCGAATGTTATGTCTCACCAACTTGATTGAGTTCTTTGAAGAGGTGACAAAAATAATTGAAGAGAAAAGGGCTGTGGATGTAGTGTGTATGGACTTTAATAAGTCATTTGAAAGGTCTCACATGGCAGACAGGTAGAAAAACTAAAATCACATGGGATTTTGGGTAGGCGATGGATACAGAACTGGCTTGGCATAGAAGACAGAGAGCGGTGGAAGGGTGTTTTTCAGAATGAAGATCTGTAGCTAGTGGTGTTCCGCAGGGATCAGTGCTGGGTCCTGTATTGTTTATAGTATAATTAAATGATCTGTACGAAAATGTGGGGGTTCTGATTAGTAAGTTTGCAAATGACACTGAAATTGGTGGAGTTTCTGATAGTACTGGGCATTGTCAGAGGATACAACAGGATATAGATAGACTGGAGACTTGGGCACAGAAATGGCAAATGGAGTTTAATCTGAACAAACGCAAGGTAATGCATTTTGGAGGATCAAATTTAGATGTGAATTATACTGTAAATGGCAGAACCCTTAGGAACATTAACATATAGAGGGATCTGGGCATGCAGGTCCACAGGTCCTTATAATGGCAACACAGGTGGCCGAGGTGATTAAGAAAGCATATGCCATAGTTGCCCTCATCACCCAGGGCATTGAGTACAAAAGCTGGGAAGTCATATTGCAGCTATATAAAACCTTGGTTAGGCTGCATTTGGAGTATTGCGTGCAGTTCTGGTCACCACGCTACCAGAAGAACATGGGAACTTTGGAGAGAGTGCAAATAAGGTTCACCAGGATGTTGCCTAGTCTCGAGGGTGTTGGCTTTGAAGAGAGGTTGAGTGAACAAGGATTGTTTTCACTGGAAAGATGGAGGTTGAGGGGAGATATGATAGAAGTCTATAAAATTAGGAGAGGCATAGACAGGGTGGATAGTCAGAGGCTTTTTCCAAGGGTGGAAGTGTGAGTTATGGGGATGGGAGGCACGGGTTCAAGATGAGAGGGGAAAAGTTTTAGATGTGTGGGGGAAGTTTTTCAAGCAGAGTGGTGGGTGCCTGGAACGTGCTGCCAGAGGAGGTGGTGGAAACGTGGAAATTAGGTATGTGAATATGGAAGAAATAGGGGAATATGGACCGTGTAAGGCATACGTTTTTTTTTCAGTTTAGTTAGGGCACTATATTGACTTGGAGGGCCGAAGGGCCTGTTCCTGTGCTGTACCTTTCTTTGTTTTTTGTTCTTTGACTGGTTAAGTGGGAAGAAAAGTAGCAAAACAAGTTCAATCCAGAGAAGTGTGTGATTATAGATTGGGGAGGTCAAACAAGACAAAGGATTTCACAACTGGGAGAATACTGGGAGGTGTGGAGGAAGTGACAGAGCTTCTTGGAATGAATATCCACAGACCTCTGAAAGTAGCAGGACAAGGCATTAAGAAAACACTTGGAATCCTTTCACTTGTTAGCCAAAGCATAGAATGTAAGATCAGAGAGGTTATGTTGGAACAGCGTGAATAATTAGTTCGACCACAATTAAGTAGTGCGCGCAGTTTTGGTCACCTCATTAGAGAAAGCATGTAATTGCATTAGTGAGGGTACAGAAGAAATGTACGATGATATTGCAAGGGCTAGAAATTTGGAGCAATGAAGAAAGACTGGATAGGCCAGGGGTGTTTCCCTTGGAACAAAAGAGACTGAGGGGAGATTTGATTGAGATGTAGAGAGCCCAGATAGAACGGATGAGAAGGGCCTATTTCCTCCGCCAGAAAAGTCAGTGGGAGGTATTGGTTTCAAGTGATTGGTAGAAAGATTAGCGGGGACATGAGGAAAATATTTTCACCCAAAGAGTAGTCGGGATCTGGAGTTCATAGCCTGAAAGAGCAGTAGAGGTAGAAAGCCTCAACTCATTCAAAGGGTGTCTGGATATGCACCTCAAGTACGTATTAGGCCAAACAAGGTGGATTAGATAGATTAGGCTGGGGGGGCGGAGGTGGGGGGGGGTGGCTCATTTTTTGGCTAATGCAAACACAATGGGTTAAGCGGCCTCTTCCTGTGCTGTAAACTTCCCATGATTCTATAAGAAGGATATTATTAAACTAGAAAGAGTGCAGAAAAGATTTACTAGGATGCTACTGGGACTTGATGGTTTCAGTTATAAGGAGAGGCTGGATAGACTGGGACTTTTTTCCCTGAAACGTAGGAAACTTAGGGGTGATCTTATAGATATCCACAAAATAATGAGGAGCATAGATCAGCGAGATAGTTAATATCTTTTCCCAAAGGTAGGGGAGTCTAAAACAAGATGGCATAGGTTTAAGGTGAGAGGGGAGAGATACAAAAGGGTCCAGAGGGGAAATTATTTCACACAGAAAGTGGTGAGTGCCTGGAACGAGCTGCCAGAGGTAGTAGTAGAAGCGCATACAATTTTGTCTTTTAAAAAGCATTTAGGCAGTTACATGGGTAAGATGGGTACAGAGGGATATGGGTCAAATGTGGGCAATTGGGATTAGCTTAGTGTTTAAATAAAAATGGCAGCATGGACAAGGTGGGCCGAAGGGCCTGTTTCCATGCTGTAAACCGCTGCGACTCTTTAAGAACAAAGTGTTGAAATGGAGCTCAGCCATGATCTTATTGAAGGAGCAGAACAGGTTTGAGGGACAGCAATTCTGCCCTTAGTTTTTATTTCTTTAATTATTATGGAATGTGGGTGCTCCTGGCGAGGTCAGCATGCGTTGCCTATCCCTGATTGTCCTTGAGAAAGTGGTAGTGAGTCACCACATACCAACCAAGGGATTTGTTAGGCTATTTCAGAGGGCAGTTAAGACATTGCTGCAGATCTGGAGTCACACATGGACCACTAATCAACTAAGGATGGCTAATTTCTTTTACCTAAAGGACACCAATGAAAGAGATGGCTCTTTATGGCAATGGTAGTTTCCTGGTCACCATCACCTGAGACTAGCTTTCCATCTCAAATGTACCAATTCATTGAATTTATTAACTAATTGAATTCAAATGTCACCAGCTACCTTTGTATTATTTGAATCTATTGCCCCAAAAGTATTATCCTGGTCCAGCGACAATAACACTACACCTCCATCGCTCCATTTTCTCTGTGCCACTCCAAAATTCTTCACACACTGTTCATAACAGCGCTGCCCAAAGTGATCCTATTCCCCAATCTTATCCATTTTCACGCAGGTCCCTGTCAGCTTCTATCAGGTACCTTTGCATGCACCCAGCTCCTTATCAGGCTGCCCCAGCACTTCACAAGGAACCAATCCCTGCCCGAGCAAGAAACCACACCCCAGCCATAGCTTGTCAGAGTTTAAAACATTTTGTTCCAATTTTTTTGAGTGTTGGTGTTCGTTCTCAGTGCAGGACAACAGGTAACAAGCTGGAAGTGATCGGAACTGAATCTGTGAATCTTATGACAGGTAGGAATCTCAATTATTCGCAGTTTTTGTATAATGTCTGTTACAATGGTGAATTTAGTAATTGTTACTTAAACCAGACAGTTAAGGTAGGTAAGATGGTCAAGAAGGCGCACAACATGCTTGCCTTCATTGGCCAAGGCATGGAGCATAAAAGTTGACAAGTTCTATTCTGACTGTATAAAACTTCAGTTCAGCCGTATTTGGAATATTGCATGCAGTTCTGGTCGCCACACTATCAGAAAGAAGTGGATGCTTTGAGAGAATGCAAAGAAGGTTTACCTGGATGTTACCTGGTTTGGAGGTTTTAAGTATCAGGAGAGGTTGGATAAACTCAGATTGTTTTCACTGGAAAGACAGTGGCTTGAGGGGCAACCTGATAGAGGTCTACAAAATTATGAGAGACATCGGTTGGGTGGATAGTCAGAGGCTTTTGCCCAGTTTGGAAAGGTCGACCACAAGAGGGCACAGGTTTAAGGAAGGTTTGGGGAGACGTGTGGGGAACATTTTTCACACAGAGGGAGGTGGGTGCCTGGAACACGCTACCAGTGGAGGTGATGGAAGCAGGCACATTAGCAACGTTCAAGGTGTATCTTGATAGACAAATGAATGGGAGGTGAATAGAGGGATAGAAATCGCACATCGGTGCAGGCTTGGTGGGCCGAAGGGCCTGTATTGTTCTTCGTTCTTTGTTATCATGCCCTTTATAAACAGTGGCATAGTGGTAATGTCAGTGAACTAGTGATCCAAGCCACAAGTAATGATTTCGGCCATAAAGGGTGCCCTCCCATTACACTATAATTTTTGAACCCTCGCTCCCATATTTAAACTGCTCCCTCACTTCACTCTGTCTTGACTGGGACTGGCTGTGTGAGAAGGGTGACATATCAGTGCTGTAGTCTAGAACAGTCTGCTCTCAGCTTCTGGAGCTGAGTATGGGTGAGCTGGTTTTAGCCACCTCTGTGCAGGTTGTTTACTGAAATAAGAATTGTTGATGGGGTGTGAATGTCACTGGCAAGGCCAACATTTGTTGCCCATCATGGATGGTGGCATAGTGGTTAGCACTGGGGTCTCACTGTGCCAGGGATCTGGGTTCAATACCGGCCTTGGGTGACGCTGAGTGGCGTTTGCACATTCTTCCCATGTCTGCGTGGGTTTCTTCTGGGTGCTCCAATTTCCTTCCACAGTCCAAAGACATGTAGGTTAGCTGGATTAATCATGGTAAATGTCTGGGGATTACTGCGATAGGACGGAGAGAGAGCCCGGGCAAGATACGCTGTCAGAGAATCAATGCAGAGTTGATGGGCCAAATGGCTTCCTTCAGCACTGTAGTGATTCTATGAAAGCCACGTAATTGCCCTTGAGAAGATAGTGGTGGGCCACCTTCTAGAACAATTGCAGTCTAGCTGGTGTAGGAACATCCTCACAAAAACACAAGGAATAGAAGTACGATTAGATCACACAGTCTATCTAATCTGCTCTGCATTTAATATCAAGCAAGGTTTCACCTCCAGTCTCATACCTGTCCTCCCTTATCCCTTGATTTGCTGAGACACCAAAATTCTGGCAATCTCAGCCTTAAATGGTGCATTCACAACTCCCTGGGTAAAGGCTTCCAAAGATTCACACCTCTTTGAAATGAGGGAATTTTTCTTCATCATAACACAGTTAGGGAGGAGCTCCTGGACTTTGATCAAATAGCAGTAAAGGAACGGCTGATATATCTAGAAGTCAGGATGATGTGTGACTTCGAGGGGAGCACAGGATGATCTCCCATGTGCCTACTGCCCTTGTCCTTCTATGTGGCAGAGGTCATATGTTTAAAAGGTGCTATCTCGCAAACTAGTTTATTCTGGTTTGCATAATAACTGAGGTTGAGGCGGACGTGGCGTTGGGAGGGGGGGAGGGGTGGAGAGGCGGTGGGAACTGTGAAATCTCGTGCCACATGGACTTTGGGCAAGGAAATCACTTGCGAGCACATATAACCACAGAAAAGCTAAGGACTCCAGCAAACAGGGGGTTTTCCTGAACATGTTGTGGTAGATTGAGAATGTCCAGAGGCAGGATCCCAACCAGCTGAGTGTTCTGTAGCAACTGGGTCAACTCCCCAGAGTTTTTCTACCATTCATAAAAACACAAGTCATAGGGGAGGCGATGGCATAATGGTAATGTGACTGGACTAGTGATCCAAAGGCCCAGGCTAATTATCTGGAGAGAGGATCTAACCCCTTGACACTCAGTGGCATTGCCATCACTGAATCCCAAATTGTCAACATCCTGGGGGTACCATTGACTAGAAACTGAACTGGACTAGCCATATAAATACTATGGCTACCAGAGGAGGTCAGAGGCTGGGAATTCTGCGGCCAGTAAATCACCTCCTGACTCCCCAAAACCTGTCCATAAGACACAAGTCAGGAATGTGATAAAAAAAACTTTTCCTTTGACTGGATGAGTGTAGCTCCAGCAGCACTCAAAGAAGCTCAACACCGTCTGCTTGATTGGCCCTCTATCCACATTAAACGTTCATTCCCCGACTGATGCATAGTGGCAGCTGTGTATACCACCTATAAGATGCGCTGTTGGAACTCTCCAAGGTTCCTTAGACAGCATCTTCCAAACATCTACTATATGGAAGGACAAGAGCAGCAGACACATGGGAACACCATTACTTGCAAGTTCTCCTCAAACTATCCTGACTTGGAAATATATTGACTGTTCCTCCGTGTTAAAATCTAGGAACTCCCCCCCCTAACAGCACTGTGGTTGTACCTACACTTTTATCAGTTCAAGAAGGCAGTTCACCAGCACTTTTCGGGAGTGCCTAGCAATAAGCAACAAATGCCAATCTTGCCAGTGAGGCCCATGTACAGTGGACATACGCAAAAAAAAAATCATAGCTCAGGGAGAAGCTGGCACCTTGGGGACCATAATTAATCCTCACTCCTTTCCCTTGAATTGACCTGCTTATTTGCAACCCTCTGACCCTCTCAATTTCACTCAGGTACCGCACTCAAATGCCCATTCCTCACAAGTCAAGCCCACATACTGATGGTATGCTTTCTGACTCAGACCTGCAGAATACAGTGGGTGTGATCAGACTGGTGCTCTGGGTGTTGCAGAATATCCCTGGCTTATCTGAACGACACTTATGCAGTGTTCAAGGGCAGAGTGGGACTGGGGCTGTTTACTGACAATGCTCAGAGCAGCCCAGTTCACCCTGTCAGACTAATACCAGCAGCAACCTGATGAACTAGTTAATATTTTGAGTCTGCTTTGAAACATCAACTCAGTTTCTCTCTCCACCGATGCTGCCAGCCCTGCTGAGTTTCTGAGCATTTTCTGTTTTTATTTGAAATTTCCAACATCCGCAGAATTTTGCTTTTGTTGCATGAATTGGAGCTTGAGAAACTGGAGAATGACTAATTGCAGAGTTTGATTAAGGGAAGACAGATTAACTTCAGTCAAAATAACTGAAGTTATATAAATCTTTATTGTTTATCTTTTTCAACCTCTCTCCTATTCTATCCATCTGTTGTACCTCACATGAGTACCGCACTTAGAACTATGGTCCTCTCCCGGAGTTCCTCCTCTTGGCCTCTCCCTCTCCCCTTGAAATCCTGCAAGCGAACTCTCTGTTTTCCTCTCTCTCCCCAGGCTCCTACGCCCGGTCTCTCTCCTTCTCTCTCTTGCTTTGGGCTCCTGCAACCAGCCTCTCTCTCTCTTTCTCCCTGGGTTCCCACACCAAGTCTCTCTCTCTCTCTTGCCCTGGGTTCCTGCACCAAGCCTCTCTCCTTCTGTCTCCTGCACCCAACCTCTCTCCCTCTGTCTCCCGGGCTCCTGAACCCAGCATCTCTTTCTCTCAGTTTCTCTCTCTCTCCCTGGGTTCCTGCACCAAGTTTCTCTCGCTCTGAGTTCCTGCACCCAGCCCCTCTCTCTCTTGCTCTGGGCTCCAGCCCCGTCTCTCTCTCTCTCTCTCAACCATCTCTCCCTGGGTTCCTGCACCCAGCCTCTCTCTTTCTGTCTGTCTCTCTCTCTCCTTGGGCTCCTGCATCTAGAATCTCTTTCTCTCTCTCTCTCTGTCTCCCTGGGCTCCTGCACCCAGCATCACTCTCTCCGTCTGTCTCTCTCTCTCTCCCTGGGCTCCTGCACCAAGCCTCTCTCCCTCTGTCTTGCCCTGGGTTCCTGAACCCTGCCTCTCTCTCTCTCTCTCATCATCTCTCCTTGGGTTCCTGCACCCTGCCCCTCTCTCTCTCTCTCATCATCTCTCCTTGGGTTCCTGCACCCTGCTTCTCTCTCTCTCTCTCTCTCTCTCATCATCTCTCCTTGGGTTCCTGCTCCCAGCCTCTCTCTCTCTCAATCTCTCTCTCCTTGGACTCCTGTACCGAGAATCTCTTTCTCTCTCTCTCTCTCTCTCTCTCTGTCTCCCTGGGCTCCTGCACCCAGCATCGCTCTCTCTCTCTCTCTCTCTCTGTCTCCCTGGGCTCCTGCACTCAGCATCACTCTCTCTCTGTCTCTCTCTCTCCCTGGGCTCCTGCACCAAGCTTCTCTCCCTGACTTGCTCTGGGTTCCTGCACACTGCCTCTTGCTGTCTCTCATCATCACTCTCTGGGTTCCTGCTCCCAACCCCTCTCTCTCTCAGTCTCTCTCCCTCCCTGGGCTCCTGCACCCAGCTTCTCTCTCTGTCTGTCTCTTTCCCTGGGCTCCTGCAGCCAGCTTCTCTCTCTCTCCCTGGGTTCTTGCACTCTGCCTCTCTCTCTGTCTGTCTGTCTCTCTTTCTCTCTCCATGGATTCCTGCACCCAGCTTCTCTCTCTCTCCCCCTGGTCTCCTGCACCCAGCTTCTCTCTTTCTCTCTCTCTCACCATCTCTCTCTGGGTTCCTGCACCCAGCCTCTCTTTCTCTCTGTGCCTCCCTGAGCTCCTGCATCAAGCATCACTCTTTCTCTCTCTCTGTTCCCCCCTTGGGCCCTTGTACCCAGCATCTCTTTCTCTCTCTGTCTCTCTCCCTGGGCTCCTGCACCCTGCCTCTCTCTCAGTCTATCTGTCTGTCTCTCCATGGGTTCCTGCACCCAACTTCTCTCTATCGCTTTCTCCCTGGGTTCCTGCACCCAGCTCTCTCTCTCTCTCTCTCTCCCCCCCTGGGCTCCTGCACCCAGCCCCTCTCTCTCTGTCGCTGTCTCTCCTTGGGCACCTGCACCCAGCTTCTCTCTCTCTTCTCTCTCCCTCTCCCTGGGTTCCTGCACCCTGCCTCTCTCTTGCTCTCTCTCTCTCTCTCTCTCTCCACCCCCCCCCCCCCCACCCCCAATGGGTTCCTGCACCCACCTTCTCTCTCTCTTCATCTACCTTGCTCTTGCCTTGGGCTCTGATATCAGGCTTCTCCCTCTCTCACCCTGAGTTCCTATAATGAACCTCTCTCGCCTATGGTCTCTTTCACCCGACCTTTGTCCCTCTCTCCCTGGGTACCTGCACTAAGCGTCTCTCACTTTGGTTTCACAGCAAAAACATTGTTCCAAATATACTGTTTCCTTTTGCAGAGAAAACTGAAAATGAGAATGATCATGCACAGCTGCCCATTTCTGTTGCGAGTCCCTCGTGCCTTCGTCCAGAAAGCAGGCCCATCTCTGGCAATCTATGCTCAGCGTTGCCCCATAACCTCCCGCTGCCTGGTAACTAGTGGTAGCAACTTGCAGTGGATAAAGGAGAAAACCCCATCTGGTAAGACTGGACATAAAGGATCATCTTACTGTTGAGCTGTGTTTCTATAATGTGGCGAAAATTTTCCAGGCAATTCTTAATCTAATTGAATTCTACAGGTTAGTTGAACCACAAAACTCCTAGGACAAGTACAGCAGAAGATTAGATACAGAGTAAATCTCCTACACTGTTTCCTTCAAACACGATGTGGGTATGCCGGCGTTGGACTGGCGTAAACACAGTAAAAAGTCTGACAACACCAGGTTTTAGTCCAACCTATTTATTTGATAATATACTCGCAAGCTTTCGAGGGGTTACCCTCTTCGTCCTGACGAAGAGGGTAACCCCTCGAAAGCTTGCGAGTATATTATCAAATAAATAGGTTGGACTAAAACCTGGTGTTGTCAGACTTTTTACTGTCCTTCAAACACTCCCAGGACAGGTACAGCACGGGGTTAGATACAGAGTAAAGCTTCTTCTACACTGTCGACATCAAACACTCCCAGGACAGGTACAGCACGGGGTTAGATACAGAGTAAAGCTCCCTCTACACTGTCCTCATCAAACACTTCCAGGACAGGTACAGCAAGAAGTTAGATACAGAGTAAAGTTCTCTCTACACTGTCCCCATCAATCGCTGCCAGGCCAGGTAGAACATGGGGTTCAAGACAGAGTAAAGTTCCTTCTGCATAGTATAATTCACCATTTTTAAGAGGGGGTATAAAAAAGAATTTGCATTGTATATTTATTATGGGTGGTCTCTATTCTCTTTCTTTGCAACCCCACAACTTAAGTAACTGTGCTCCATGAACCAGCAATGGTTGTGTGTTCAATGCTTCTCATGTAAAATCAGACAACGCTGATAAACTCTGTGCTCTAAAACTATGTTGTAACATGGAGTAAGAGTCTCGCCCTGTCCCAGTTTAACGTGCAGACAGTCATTGGATGTCCATTTGCATTTGTTTTTCAGGTCCAGCTGCCTTGATCTCAACATGGCTTTCCCCTATTAAGGCGATGGTTCAGCCCCTCAGCCAGGTTGCTGCACCCACCACCAACAATTTTAATGCCAACTGCCCTTTTGTGGAATCTGAGATTAAAAAGGGTATCAGCATGGTTATTCGTGAAGCAAGTCTGGCGATGCAAGAGGATGTGGCATATACGAGTCCTCAGCAAGGTGAGAGTGGAGGTGGCAGCCAATGGAAGTGGGAACCAGAGGGTTAAAAATGAAGCCAGATACTCGTAAGGCCTCAGGTGCCTCACAGTATTTTATATTTAATCAACATTCTAAACGTTTGAAATGGGGGGAGGGGGGAAGAAAGAGTGGCAGCTCATTTATGCACAGCAAGACATCACAAGTATGATCATGACCCGATATCCTGTTTTATTGATCAGGGTGGTTTCCATGGCCTTCCTCAAATTATGCCACGGGATAATTTACATCTATCCAAGAGGGCAGACAGAAATTTAGTTTACCACCTGGGAAAAGATTGTCGCCAACAGTACAGCACTCAAGTGGCTTGAATGGCTGTTTCTTTAGGTCAATGGATGTCTGAGAGCTAGTTTAAGAATTAACAGGGTTTCTATATTAAATAACAAGTACAGGGAGGAGGAGGCATGGAGAGGGGGATCAAAAACACTACTGCCTTCATCCTAGCTATCACTAGCTCCCCTATCACCCTAACCTCACTGACGATATTGGCTACCAGTCACCCAATCCTTCAAGTTTAACATTCACGCTCCCATGTTTAAATTGCATTGACACTCTGCCCTTCCCTATACTTGTAACATTTTCCATCCGACAGCCTCCTTCACTTGAATTGTCTATTCCTCCAGTTCTGGGTATCCTTGTGAATGAATCACAGAAAGTTGGTTTGCAGGTGCAGCAGGTAATTAAGAAGGCAAATGGAATTTTGTCCTTCATTGTGAGAGGGATGGAGACTAAAAACAACGAGGTTATGTTTCAGCTGTATAAGGTGTTGGTGAGGCCACACCTGGAGTACTGTGTACAGTTTTGCTCCCCTTACTTGAGAAAGGATATACTGGCAGTGGAGGGGGTACAGAGGAGATTCACTAGTTGATTCCGGAGTTGAGGGGGTTGGCTTATGAGGACAGACCATTAGATTGGGGCTATACTCAATAGAATTCAGAAGTATGAGGGGAGATCCTGTAGAAACATATAAGATTATGAAGGGAATAATGTTTCCACTGGCAAGTGAAAATAGAACTAGGGGACATAGCCTCAAAATAAGGGGAAGCAGATTTAGTATGAGTTGAGGAGGAATTTCTTCACCCAGAGGGTTGTGAATCTATGGAATTCCCTGCCCAGTGAAGCAGTTGAGGCTATCTCATTGAATGCTTTTAAGACAAAGATAGATAAATTTTTGAACAGTAAAGGAATTAGGGTTATGGTGAGTTGGCAGGTAAGTGGAGCTCAGTCCATGAAAAGATCAGCCATGATATTATTGAATGGTGGAGGGGGGCCAGACGACCTACTCCTAGTTCTTATGTTCTTCATCCAGAGGGTCGTAAATTCACAATTCACAATTACTGAATCTAGTTGAGGCCAAAACGTTGTCCGATTTCAAGAAAAAATTATATATATATAAGATATAGCTCTTGGAGCTAAAGGGACCAAGGGATATGGGAGGAAGGGAGAATTCAGGATATTGAATTCGATGATCAGCCATGATCAAAATGAATGGCGGAGCAGGCTCAAAGGGCCGAATGGCCTCCTCCTGCTTCTAGTTTCTGTGTAATGAAAAAGGTGCAACACAGATCCGAGTAAGAGTAAACTAATAAGAGCAGCTTAAGCTTTCAAAGCTAACAGAAGTCTTCAATATCCAAAGGTCAGAATTAGGGCTCTTTGCTAAACATTAGACAATAACTGCACAGTGCTCAGTTACAGTCACAATTCCTGTGATAATTAAGCAGACCGTCCTTTCGTGCAGCAAGACTTGGTCAATATCCAGGCTTGGGTTGATCTGTGATCACATTCAAGCTACAAGTGCGAGACATGAGAGAATGTAATACCTCATCTCTTCTTGTCATTCAATTGTATTTCATTTATCAAATACCCCACCGTCAAAATTCTGAAGTTCCCAATGGTCAGAAACTCAAGTGAAGCAATGACATTAATGCTCTGGCTTCCAGAGTAGGTCAGAGACTGGATATTCTGCAGTGAGTAGTTTACTGACTCCTCAATTCCTCTCCATGACTTACATAACTCAGGAGGGTGATGGAACATAATCCACTTCTTGGGGGAAGTTGCTGCAATGCTATAAAAGCTCAATGCCATTCAGGTAGAAGCAACTGAGAACCCCTCTGAAAAGTAAACAGCCCTTTCTCTTCAACACTGGTGCACAGTGGCTGTAGCCAGTACTGTCTGCAAAATCATAGAATCCTTACAGTGCAAGGGGCCATTCAGCCCATCATGCCTGCACAGACAACAATCCCACCTAGGTCCTAGCCCCATAACTCCACCTATTTACCCTGCTAATCTCATTGACACTAAGGGGCAATTTTGCATGACCAATCCACCTAACCTGCATGTCTTTGGAATGTGGGAGGAAACTGGAGCACCCGGAGGAAACCCGGGTGCAAACTCCACACAGATACTTACCCGAGGCCAGAATTGAGCCCAAGTCCCTGGTGCTGTAAAGCAGCAGTGCTAACCACTGTGCCACTGTAGTTTCTTTGGCTTTGCCTCTCAAACCTGTAATGTCATTGCTGATCAAGAGGCGGAGGCCCATGGAAACAGTATCACTACCCTGAGGTTTTATTGTTGCCTGTCTCTTTACCATTATGGGTTATAATCTTAGAACTGGCAATCTATCAACGTTACAGGAGTCCCCTCACTACATGAACTGTGATGGTTTTCCCCAAGGATCTTCATTGAGGCTCCTGGTGTATCATACCTATGCAACAAATTAAAATAGTAGGGAATTTTTGAAGAAAGATTTGCATTTCAAATGCACCTCTCACAACTCCTTTCACCCCAAAACATTTTGTCCAGATGCTTCTTAAGTGTGAGAGCACCTGCACCCAGCACCCTCTCAGACAGCACAACTTCCATCAACTTCTGCATGAAAAGAATTTTCCTCAGATCCTCTCTAAACAACTTACTCCTCATCTTAAACCAATGCCCTCTGGTCTTAAGACGCCTTTGCCATTGGGAAAAGATTTTTACAATCCACCTATCCATGCCTCACAATTTTGTATACCTCTATCAGATCCGTACTCAGCCTCTGCTCCAGGTAAAATAAACACAACCTGTCCAGTCTCTCCTCATAGCTGAAACTTTCCATCCAAGGCAATATCCTGGAGAACCTCCTTTGCAGTGCAATCACATCCTTCTGATAGTGTGGTGACTAGAACTGCACACAATAATCCATCTATGACCTATGTTTTAAAAAGTTATACCACGACCTCACTGCTCCTATATTCTATGCCCCAGCTAATGAAGGCAAGCATTCCATATGTTTTTTTCACTACCCTACCTATCTGTGCTACCACTTTCAGGGGTCTATGGACTTGTACACCAAAGTCGCTTTGTTCTTTAATACTCCCTAGGAACTGACCGTTGTGTATATCCGGCCCTTAGCAGACCTCACAAAATGCATCACCACATACTAATCAGGGTTAAATTCCATCTGCCATTGTTCTGCCCTACTTACCAGCTTATCAATATCAGTCTTGCAAGCTTACTAATTATTCCTACTAATCCCTGTGGACACCGCTGGTTACAGATTTCCAATCACAAAAGCAACTTTCCGCCATCACCTTTTGCCTCCTATGAGGAGTAGCACGGTGACACAGTGGTTAGCATCGCTGCCTCACAGCTCCAGGGACCCAGGTTTGATTCCCAATTTGGGTCATTGTCTATGCAGAGTCTGCACATTCTCCCCATGTCTGCAGGAGTTTCCTCTGGGTGCTCCGGTTTCC
Organism: Carcharhinus amblyrhynchos; assembly: GCF_965287045.1. Classification (NCBI taxonomy): domain Eukaryota; kingdom Metazoa; phylum Chordata; class Chondrichthyes; order Carcharhiniformes; family Carcharhinidae; genus Carcharhinus; species Carcharhinus amblyrhynchos. The sequence continues at coordinate 621,653 of NW_027649832.1, read as the reverse complement.
TCCCGCAGTCCAAGTGATGTGCTAGGTAGTACATTGGCCATGCTAAAAATTCTCCGTCAGTGTATCTAAAAAGGCACCAGAGTGTTGCAACTAGGGGATTTTCACAGTAACTTCATTTCAATGTTAATGTAAGCTTACTTTTGACACAGATAAAATTAAATTTAAACTTTTATTAACGTGCTAATTTTGGATCCAATTTGCCTTGGATCCCATGAGCTGTAATGTTTTGGACCAGCCTTCCATGTAGGACCCTTTCAAAGGCCTTACTGAAGTCCATGTAAATCACACAATTTCCCTAGTCATCCTCTTGCTCTTAATATACTTAGAAAATGCTTTGGGGTTTTCCTAAATATTATCTGCCAATGATATTTTGTGGCCTCTCTTTGCCTCCTAATTTCTTTTATTAGCATCTCCCTTTCTGTACTCCTGAAGGGTCTTCCCTGTTTTTAATGCTTTATGCCTACCACATGCTTCCATTTTTTATCAAACCCTCAATATTCCTTGACATCCAAGGTTCCCTGGACGTGTTGTCTTTACCCTTCACTCTTAGCGAAACACGTTGGCCTTGTAGTCTCACTATTTCAATTTTAAAAGATTCCCACTTTCAAAATGTAGATTTACCTAATAGTAGCTACTCCCAGTCTACATTAGATCCTGTCTCATGATGTTGAAATCAGTCTTCCTATTCAGACACTTGGCTTCCGGACTACCCTTATCCCTTTCCATAATGATTTTGAAACTTAAAGAGTAATGGTCATTGTCCCCAAAATGTTCACCCACTGACACTTTGACCAATTGCCTGGCTTCATTCCTTAGGACAGCACCAGGGACCCGGGTTCAACTCTGGCCTCAGGTCACTGTCTATGTGGAGTTTGCACATTCTCTCTGTGTCTGCGTGGGTTTCCTTCCACAGTCCAAAGATGTGTGGGTTAGGTTATTGGCCATGCTAAATTAACCATAGTGTCAGGCACATTAGCAGGGTAAATGTGAAGAGTTACGGGAATAGGGCCTGGATGGGATTATGGTTAGTGCAGACATGATGGGCCGAATGGCCTCCTTCTGCATTGTTGGAATTCTACTCAATGATTTATCTGCCTTACCAGAAAGGCTTCTTGCATTAGAATAGTTGCAATTCAGCTTTCCGATCCTCTGATGTGCCCTACAGTACCCATGTCTTCTCTGCCTGCTGGACTAACTTAGTTTTCCTTCCATATTTGACTGAACATTGCTCCCAATTGTACATAGGCTCTGTGAACCATCCCCCTGTCAAATTAATTTAAATCTTCCCCAAAAGAGTGAGCAAACCTCCTAGCAAGCATATTGGAACTATTCTGGTTCAGGTGAACAAGAACAAACAAAATTACAGCACATGAACAGGCCCTTCAGCTCTCCAAGCCTGCACCGACCATGCTGCCCGACTGAACTAAAACCCCCTACCTTTCCGGGAACTGTATCCCTCTATTCCCACCCTATTCATTGTCAACTTATCAAGCTTGTACAGGTCCCATCTACCCCAGAAATGGTCCCAGTGATCCAAATATCTTAAACCCTACCTCCTACACCATTCCTTTATCCATGCATTTATCTGACCTATCTTTCTACCCCTATACTCTGTAGCGCGTGGCATCGGAAGTAATCCAGAGATTACAACCTACTCTTTAATCTACTACCTAACTCCCTAAATTCCCATTGTAGGACCTCATCCCTTCTTCTACCCACGTTGAGGGAACCAACGTGTACCACAACCACTGCCCCTTCAGAATGCCCTGCAGCCCCTCTGAGAATCCCTGACCCTAGCACCAGGGAGGCAACATACCATTTGAGAGTCTCAAACATGGCCACAGAAATGCCTGTTGACTCCCCTTAGTCGGTTCCCGTAGGATTCATTCATTCCTCTGAACAGACCGTGGGGACAATTTTAAAGGTGATTTATTGAATATAACTTGAAATTAAAAATCACAGAAAGTGGAGAAGAGAGAGAAAGGTGGGGGGAGCGGCAGGCAGCTGGTCCTGATTATAGACTTGAGTTCAAAACCTTGCAGGATTTCACTGAATTAAACAACATAGCTGTATAGAGCATTATAATTTTTCGGTTATCTTGTGTTATGAAATAGCTGGGCACGAGCAGTACAAGCAATGTCTATAACTTTCAAAAACAATTCATAGCTGTGTGACCGGGAGAAAACCTGTTTACGACAAAAACCATTACTGTTAACACTGCACTTTCAAATGCAGTCAATTTCTAAGTTCAACCCAGAATTCCAAGCTGAGTTTTAAAATGTGGCCCAAGTTAGCTTAAGTTAGCTTTAAAGCACAGCATAATTAATTACATACCTTAAAAGAAAGCTTTTTAACTAAAGCAAAAAGAAGACAGGTACATGGATGAGAGGGGTGTGGAGGGATATTGTCCAAGTGCTGGTCAATGGGACTAGGCAAAAAAATGGTTCGGCACAGACAAGAAAGGCCTGTTTCTGAGCTGTAATTTTCTATGGTTTTAAGATCCCATAATTCCCCATCACTAAAGTCTTCCAATCTTTTTTCCTCCCCTGCTATCTAGCAGAGCCAACTGGGGTGCCATAAATGATCAGATAAACTAGTTTAGTGATGCAGGTTCAATATAAATATTAGCTAGTATACCTGATAGAAATCCATTGCTCTTCTTCTTCTGGCATCTTTTACACCTATCTGAGAGGGTCGATGTAGGCCTTGGTTTAATGTCTCATCTGAAATACAGCTCTGCACTTGCTCACTATTACACTATAAGTGTTGGCCTGGATTATGGACTCTTGTCTCTTGAAGTATGCTTGAATTTTCAATCTTCAGACTCAAAGGTACTAACAATTGATAGAAATACAAGATAAAACCACCTGAGAGTGTAAGAATGCGGATGTGGTATAGAGAGCTGGTGGTTCAGTCAGAATGAAAGGGTTTGTGGTTATTTACATTCTGCAATTTAACTCTTTCTTTTGCAGAATCTGCCAAGAGCTTGGCCATTTCTGATCTGGTGGAAAGACGCCAAGATATTCGGTCTTCAGTTGGCAATGACAAGCTAATTGTTACCCACCTCCTCCAGGACAATATGACCAAGGGTAGGTGTGGGGCTTCTGAGTTCTATCAGTTATGTCACCCCCAATGACATGGCTGTGACCACATGAGAGGTGTTGAAATAACTCCCTTACTACTCCATTCCAGGACAGTAATTTTTTCTGTGAACTTACGGCTGATGTGCTTTGTCAGTGCTGCAGATGACCCCACTATTTGCACTTTCAGTTTGTGACAATTAAGTCGGGCAGGTTTTCTTAGGTTAAACAAAGAACCAGACAAGTTTGCTGAAGTTTGTTTCCTGAACTGAAACAAGACTAGGTAAATCACAACCACCATTCATGCACGATGAGTGCTGTTTGACTGTGAGGAGTGCTTTTGGAGTTGGATGAAAACAGGGAGTTAGGTGAAACAGGCAGCAGAGGCTACAAGCGAGAGTGCTGATTGGTAAGTGTTATTTTTTCTTTTTGCTCTTGGCATTGTAGTTCTTGTTCACTACTATAGTTTTTCTGTGTAATTTCTGTGGTTTATAGTTTGAAAAGGTAATATTCGGTAGTAACAAGGAGCAGAAAAGAAGGGCTTAGAAAATTGGATATAATCTGAAACAAAACATCGTTCAAAAGTTTAATTTAAAGGGGTAAGACATGACAGGAGAGCTCCAAGCCATGGTTTGCTCCTCTTCTCCATGTGACAGGCTGGGGGCAGTTCCAGTCCGCTGGGTCAGCATGTGTGCAGGTAGTGTCTCCAGCTGCAGCTCCTGGAAGCTTGAGTTTCAGAACTGGAGCGGCGGCTGGAGCTACTGTGGAGCATCTGCTAGTCAGGCTGTATTGTGGATAGCACGTAACAAAGAGGTGGTCACACCACAGGCTCAGATTCCCCAGGCAGGAAGGGAATGGATGACCAACGGACAGAGCAAGAGAGAAAGGCAGGTAGTGCAAGAATCTCCTGTGACCATTCCCCTGCAGAATAGATATACTGCTTGGTTTTTGCTATCTGTTTTTTATATTCTGAGTGAGTTTAATCCCATAATCCATCTTACTTTTCTTTATAGTTTTTTTCAGTTTTAACCACTGTACCACCATGCGAATACCGTATCCATCTGGGTGGTTTTAAATTCTACCAGAGTATAGAAAATTTATCTTTAAAACAAAGCACATCCATGTAACAATGCTCCAACAGTTAGTTAGTTTGATTGGCTGTTCTTTATTTTTTTTTAACAAGGAGTCAATGCTTTATTGATCATTTGATGACTGGTTGAACAGAGTTTGTTTGTGTTTCCTGTACAGGAAAAAGGTGATCGACAAAGCAGAGATCAGAGATTGGATGTTCTTTATTGGTGCTGATAATTTGTTTGTATCATTGGCAAATTGGTTATTTGATTGCAAAGATGAACATTTGGTTAGTCTGGTTGTCATGATTGGATGGTTGGTGACATTGAAGATTAAAATGTTTCAAAACTGCAACAAAAACATTTTCCCAACTAGTTGTGACTGTGTTTTTCTCTCTGCTCATGTTGTTGTTGGCTATCTGGTTATGGGCCCTGGCTTGGCTATTTAGCTGGACTGGTTAAATGGTGGGTATTTTTTGGATGATTAGCTTACTTTTGTTGTTAGTTTATGAAAACAGTAAATGCTGGATGAACTCAGGAGTCTGTGGAAAGAATTTGACATGGACTCAAAATGTTAGAACTGTTTCTCTCGCCACAGGTGCTGCCAAAACTGCAGTCTTTCCAGCGTTTTCTGTTTTTATTTCAGATTTCCAGCATCCAGTATTTTGCTTTCATTTTGGTTGGAAGGTTAGTTTGATTATGTAGTTGAAGAACGAGAAAACTTATCAAATATAAACTTTCAATCTTCAGACTCAAAGGTACCAACAACTGATGGAAATACAAGATGAAACCACCTGAGAGTGTAAGAATGCGGATGTGGTATAGAGAGCTGGTGATTCAGTCGGAATGAAAGGGTTTGTGGTTATTTACATTATGCAATTTAACCCCTTCTTTTTCATAGAAAGTTATAAAATTCTAACAGGACTGGACAGGATGAATGCAAGAAGGATGTTCCCAATGGTGGGGGTGTCCAGAATTAAAAGTCACAGTCTAAGGATACAGGGTAGATTGTTTAGGACAGAAATGAGAAGAAATTTCTTCAACAGTGAGTGGTCAGAATCACAGAATCCCTACAGTGCAGGAGGAGGCCATTCAGCCCATCAAGTCTGCAATAACTCTCCAACAGAAGAACCCACCTAAGCCCTTTCCCGTAACTCCTTGCAATTATCCCACTGATCCATCTAACCTACAAATCTTCGGACTGTGGGAGAAAACTGAAGCACCCAGAAGAAACCCACGCAGACATGGGGAGAATATGCAAACTATACACAGTCACCCAAGGTCAGAATTGAACCCAGATCCCTAGTGCTGTGAGGTAGCAGTACTAACCACTGTGCTAACGTGCTGCTATCGAGTTTGCTGCCACAAAAAATACTTGAGGCTAAAACATTGTATATTTTCAAGAAGAAATTAGATATAGCACTTGATGTGAAGGGGATCAAAGGATATTGGCGGGGAGTGGTGGGCAAGGCAGGATCAGGCTACTGAGTTGGATGATCAGCCATGAACATAATGAATGGCAGAATGTGCTCAAAGGGCCACCTCCTGTTCCCATTTTCTATGTAAATTTGATTGCACTACTTTGTAGTTTGGTTGGGCCCTAGGTTATGTGGTTGGATTTTTGTTTGCTTGTTAAGTTAGCTTTGGTTAGCTGCTTTAAGAGTCCAGTGTTTTTCCTACTACACAGGTGTGATTATTTCATTGACAATGTATAAACTGTGCTTTTGATCTGAACTTTCACTAAATGATTAAGGTTTATTTAATTCCACACACGAACAGGAAAACACATCTTCAATAGTTTAAAGCCCCAGGATAAGGTACACTCTGTGTGATTCCTTCCATTTTAGTTGGCTGGATAGTATGGCAGGCTGATTTTATTTCATAAAGGCAATAAACCGCAGATGCTGGAATCTGAAACAAGAACAGAAAATGCTGGAAAGTTTCAACAGGTCTGACAGCATCTGTAGAGAGAGAGACTGGAGCTTTTTTTAAAAAACGGTTTTGAGTCTGGATGACGTTTCGTCAGAGGTAAAGTCAACGAAAATAGGGCGAGATTTATACTGTGAGGGTGACGGTCAGGGAGGGTTGGTGTGGCTGTAACTGGCATAGACAAAAAGACAAAGGGAATATAAATGTGGTTATAGAGACTGAGAATGGTGCTGTGTCCAGTTTATTTCAGTGTTGAAGTTGTTTGCTTGGTTAATTCAGTTGATTGCTGACTAAATTCTCATTGGTTAGTTGATTATCTTTAGACAACAAATGTTTCCCATTTCTTGTTGGCAGAGCTGCCTGTTTTTAATTACGATGAATTCTTTGCCCGGAAGATTAAGGAAAAGATGAATGACCACACCTACCGCGTGTTTAAAACTGTGAACAGAAAGGCAGAGGAATATCCACTGGCAGAGTATTACGAGCCACTGGCCGAAAAGAAGAACGTGTCCGTGTGGTGCAGCAATGATTACCTAGGGATGGGCAGTCACCCCCGGGTCCTGAAAGCCATCATGTAAGTAGATCCAGAAGCCAACACATTCTCATGTGTTCATACACTTACAAAGATACAGCTAGGCATAGGCACAGGACTGGAAACAGGGGAATGTAAGGGAATGTGAAGAGTCAGTGTTGCAGTGAATACCCACCCAACCCAGCAGCTATCTTGGAAAGTGCTAGCTGTATAGGTATACTCTGCAGACACTTCCTGTCTGGGTTGAGATTACCATCAGGTCAGACCTGATCTTAGTGAATGGCAGAGCAGGTTGAGAAGCTGAGTGGCCTTCTCCTGCTCCTAATTTGTAAGTATAAGGAAGAGTCAGCCAACATTGACTACCTGATGTTGGAGGGAAATGGGCTGGGAAAGTTTGTGTCTGCTTAGCTAGTTTAAAATTAAGCCTGGATAAAGAGTAACACTGAGATTCATTCTTCTATAAAACGCATTTATCAGAATTAATACTTAATGACATCCTTCTGTGACTGTGACAAAGGTAAATTATCCCTTCCTGGCCAGTCAGGAGTCACCAACACAGATCCACACAGTTCACTCCAGTAGCTTCAAGGATGGTCCCCTCCTAGTTCTCATCGATGTGCTTCACATAGTGACATCTTTCAAAAGACAATATCACTTGTAAGCTGATGACATCCAGCTTTAACTCAACACCATCCCTCTCAATCTCTCCACTGTCTCCAAACTATCAGACTGCTTGTCCAAAGTCCACCTCTTTCTCAACCTCTCTACTGTATCCAAACCATCACACTTGCTCATCCAAAGTCCATCTTTCTTGATCTCCCCACTGCCTCCAGAGGTTTCACCCAAAATCCGTTTCTCAACTTCCACACCAGTCTCCAAACTATCAGACTGCTCATCCGAAATCCAACTTACAAAACCTCCCCACTGACTCCAAACTCCGTCTCTCAACCTCCCCACTCTCCAAACTATCAATTGTTCAAAGTCCATCTATTTTGACCTCCCTGTTGGCTCCAAATTATAAGACAATTCATCTAAAATCCATCTCACTCGACTTCTCCACTGTCTCTAAACTATCAGATTGCTCATCCAAAGTCTTTCCCTCTCAATCTCTTCACTGTCTCCAAACTATTAGACTGCTTGTCCAAGTCCAGTACCAAATGAGCAGAAATTGGTCAATTAAGTGTTGGGATGATTGAAGATATTATCTTCAGACTCCACTACAAGTAGCCCTTCTTCATGACTCCATCCCTTTCCCTGACAATAGCCAAAGGCAAAATGAGACTCCACGACCTTGTAGTCATACCTGACACCAAGATGGACTTTCAGCCTGAAACCCACACCATCACTAAAGCCAACTATTTCTCCCTCCATAACACTGCCCAACTCTACACTGCTTCCAGGTATTCTGCCAAAACCATCAATCTGATGACATTAAAAACTCCGGTTCATATGTCCAAACTCATCCTGTGCTTACATACAGTTTCCTGTAAGCATCCATTTTAAAATTTACATCCTGCAATAAAATGGCTCTGTGATCTGGCCTCTACATCGAAAGCTGAGAGTAGGGATGACATGCAAAATGCAGGATGTAAGGCACAGGGGACAAAGTGATAGCTGCGCAGAGTGGCAGAAGGTGCAAAGTTTTCTTTCACAAGCATCAGTGCTGGGACCACTGTTGTTCACAGTTTACATTCACGACTTATACACTGGAATCAAAAGAAAATATCTGAATTTGCAGATAATACCAAATTGCAGGGGACAGTCAACACTGGAGGACTGCAACAAATTACAGGACAAACTTGCAAAATTGGCAAATAAATTCCAAACAGATAAACATGAGCTTATTGTCTGACCTCAAGAAAAATTAGAAGGTTACATAATACCCAGAGAAATAACAATATAAACTTAGGGGTGGGGTGGAGATATCAAAGGAATTTCTGAGTACAAAGCCACTGAAAATAGTGACATGTATCAACAAGGTGATCAGTAAAACACAGTCACACAGGAGAGTTTATTTCAAGATGGATGGAATTGAAAAGTAACAAATCCTTGGTGAACATGAACAGAATATTTCTTTAGACCACACCTGGGGTGCACGTACAATTCTGATCACCATTTAGTAAGATACAAGGCATTGGACAGGATGCAAAAAAAAAAGATTTACAAGGGCAAGACCAGGACTGCTGGATCACATTGATCTGGAGATGATGAACAGGCTGGGTCTCAATTCTCTGAAAAATACAGCTGATGGGCAACCTAATAAAGGTCTTTAAAATGATCAAAGATTTTGAAAGAACAGATGGCATCGCTCGTGAGGAAGACTAGAGCAACAACCGAGGAGAGAGAGTTAGCTGAGGAAAGATGAGGGAGGAGGTTTGTAGTGTATCAACACTGGCAGGGCTTGGTGGGCAGAGTGGATATAAAACACATAAACAGGCCACACCATTCAGAAGAATGAGAAGCAATCTCACTGGAATATATAACATTCTTAAATATGCTGGGTACAATATAGTGGAAAGTCCAGGACTAGCAGAGGAATCAAAGTCTCAAAATAAGGGTGACTGAGGTGAGGAGAAATGTGGATCTATGGATGCTCAGGTCGTTTAGTACATTTAAGATACTGATAGATTCTTGCGTTCAAAGGAACATAAGGATAGTGCAGTATAGTTAAGGTAAAGGTTCAGCCATGGTTGTATCAGATAGCAGAACAGAGCAAACTGGAAGGGCTGAATGGCCTACTCCTATTTAACTTCTTACACTTGCAGGCAGTTTCAATGTCCCCCCACCCTCAAATAGTATTTACCAGAAAATGCACTGGTCTTGGTTCCTATCACAAATTATGGAAAATCAACAGAAGATACAATGAAAATGTAGAATAGTCGGGGTTAATATAAACACTACTCATTCTGCTGTCGACAGGGAGACGGTGCAGGAGTACGGGGCAGGAGCTGGTGGGACACGCAACATCTCTGGAACCAGCAAGTTCCACGTGGACCTGGAATCGGAGCTGGCCAACCTCCACCAGAAGGATGCCGCACTCCTCTTCACATCCTGTTATGTGGCTAATGACTCAACTCTCTTCACTCTGGCCAAAATGCTTCCAGGTACAGGGTAGAGACCACACATATTACTTGGTGAGGACAGAGGTTAGGGAAGAAAGAGTGCAGAAGGGGGACAGGGGGAAAGGGAGAGATAGCATACAAGACAAATGACGAGTGTAAATGTTGCTGATTACCCTCCATTTCGTGTTTCAAACGTGACAGCTAATTTCAGAACAAGCAAATGGTTAAGAAACTGTTTGATTCCCACAGGCTGTGAGATTTACTCGGATGCTGGGAACCATGCATCCATGATCCAGGGGATTAGGAACAGCGGAATCCCTAAGTTTGTTTTCCGGCACAATGACGTCGAACATCTGGAGCAGCTCCTGAGGGAGTCAGACCCAAAGGCCCCCAAAATTGTTGCATTCGAGACAGTGCATTCCATGGATGGTAAGAAATTAGGGGCAATGTTGCTGTGCCAGTCCGAGAGATCATGGTAGGAGAACAGAAGGGAGCCCAGTTTAAATACGCAGCAGCTTTTCATTGTGTAACTCTTTCGCAACATAACATTTTGCAATACGGTGTTATTTAAGACATGATTTGGTAGCTGTAGTGTGCTCATGATTAAAGATGACTTTGGGCTCATGGTGCCCAAAGTTCCCCATCAGTGGCGTTTTCCACAACTCATACAAGCTTGTTGTGGACTAAACGGTGGAATAGATCAACGTGAACAGTTCTCAGCTCCAGTCTCTGGTGGGGTCCCATGCTTCAACCATTTATGGAAACTCTGTACAACCCTCAATCACTTGAGGAGCAGTCGTGGAATAAGCGGCCACACTTTCCACAAGTTGAATGTGGAAAACGGTTCAAGCTGTAACCATCCAAGTCAGGACATGGCCGACACACTGAATTTCTGCCCCAAGAGATTCACTCCTGGTAACCAGTCACAAGCCACTGAGTTCACTGCTAACTTCGACAGCCTTGATCTAGAACCACGTCCCCAATCATACAAATGTTTCTTTTAAAAAAAAGCTCCTTTATCATTATCTAGCAATTTGTATGTGTTAGAACCAACCTTTTGCCTCAAGTTGCTGCTTTGGAGCAGGTGAAATTTTACAGTCCTCCTTCCTGCGGGAGGCCCCTTGCCTTGCTCAATGGTGGCAAAAGCTGGAGATGTCAGCAATTTGCTCCTCACCATCCTTCTGGGCTGAAAGTTGTGGTACATTTCCTATTTACCTGGCCAGGTTGCAGAGGGTCCAAAGACTCATTATTAGCCCCTCAAGGGTCCGATTCTCAACGAAAAGGAACAACATACATTTCTGTAGAACCTTCTGTGACTCACTACATGCCAAGGAGTTTCACAGCCAACGAGTTTGCAAAGTGCAGTGAAATAAGGAAATGCAGTAGCCAATCTGAACTCATCAAATTCCCAGAGTTTTTGAAACATTTGGTCAATTTAACAGTCGAACATGGCCCCAGAGGCACTGGGAAAACTTTTTTTTAAAATTTTTACTTGCTATGGGATCATTTAATATCCAACAGAACAGGCACATGTTCAAAAGGTGAAGCTTCCATAAGTGCAGCATTGCCTCAGTAATGCACTAGAAGTCAGACTAGATTACATGGTGAAAATCTTGTCTCTATCTGACTGAGAACTAGGGAAGACCAACTTCTCAGCTAGGGCTGTACTGCCTTCAATGTTCCAGCATTTCAGAAAGGGTGAAAATTTTAGCCCAAGTTTTCCGCTCTGGGTTACAATCACGTCACTTCTGCCAGCAAGATGTTTGGCTTAACTAACAACAAGGCAAGGGATTCTGGAAGGCCTGTACTATACTTGGTCTCAGTATCCATGTAAGGCAGTTGAAGGTTGGAATTTGGTCACTCAATTGTAGCTCAGTCTCCCAATTTGGTATTGGAAATAGGTATCAAGGAAGATGTCATAGCAAAGCAACTCTCACATTTCAGTGTTAATAGTAGTCTGCCCTGCACTTTATTGATTTATTCGAAAGGTAATGGAACTTATTGTCCAACTATACAGAACTGAGTTTATTCATGATAAAAATGATTTACAGCAATGTATAGAACTACTTACTATGCATTCACCATAGGAGTTGTTTGCTGTGTGACTACGCAGTGTTTGAAATTAGTCATTAAAGTGTCACTTCTTCTAACGCAGGTGGCATCTGTCCATTGGAGAAGCTGTGTGACGTTGCTCACAAATACGGAGCCATCACCTTTGTCGACGAGGTGCACGCTGTGGGTTTGTATGGAACTCATGGGGCCGGGATTGGAGAACGGGATGGCATCATGCACAAAATAGACATCATATCAGGAACACTGGGTGAGTCAGCATCACACCTGCACTTTTCACTTTAAGGCTTAAGGGCTCGACTATTAAGGCAAGAATGCAAAGCAGACAAAGGGAAGTTTGGAGTGTGTCTGCTCTAGGCACAGTGTGGTAAGGTTGGTATATGCAGATACATTGGATCTAAGATACAGCAGCACTAATGAAGACTTGGCACAAACAAGGAGAAGGTTGGAAATTTAATATTCCTGACTGCAAAGGTATTCAGGAAAGGCAAGGAAGGGATATCACTCTTTATTGAAGAAGCTGTTACAGCACTAGAAGGGGATCATATACGCAAGCGCTTAAAGACAGAAGCTGTTGGTCAAATATAATTAACAGTAAAAGGAGTTATTAGTGATGGTCACTAAATAGTGAGGAAAATACAGGTGAGAAAAATCCACAGGAAAGCGCAAGAAGGTTAGAGCAACAAAAATGAAATTCCATTACTTTAATGGAATAGGAAATAACAGGGAAGACAACAGTATAGATGCAAATGAAATGTATACAAGAGAACATTATTGAGCAGTATGTTTCCAGCCTAACAAAAAGAAGTAATGCTGGATCTAATCCTGGGGAATTAATTGGCAGATATTTCAGTGGGGAGTACAGCAATCATAATATAATTACATTTTGAACAATCATGGAAAAGGATAAGGAAAAATAAAATATAAACACAGTTGACTTCAGTGAGCTGACGGGGATTCTGGACCAAGAATACTGGAGTCAAAGGCTAGCAGACGAAAGGCAAGACTTCTTTTTTTTTTGATATAGGGGTGTACATGCACAAATCTTTAAAGGTGACAGAACTTGAAAAATTAGTTAAAAAGGCATATGGTTTTTTTGGTTTTACAAATAAAAGGCACAAAATAGTAAAGCAAGATGTTTATGATAAACTTTGATACAATACTGGTTTGGACCTATTAAAGCGTTATGGCCAATTTAGGGCAACACTGGCAGGAAGGACATAGCCTCGGAGACTTGGTAGAGAATCTGATCAAAGTGAGACTCCAATTAGGGGAATGACTAGAGAAGCTGGGATTGTTCTCTTTACAGAAGAGAACTTTAAGTGTAATAGATCACACCAATCAGCCTCAGTACCTTTGACTTGAAAGAGTGGTTGGGTTCCTGTGCCTGATTTTCCTCAGTTGATGCTTGCTATATGGATACCAAGGAAAGAACAGAAGCAGTCTGGGTGAAATGTTGAATAGGTTGCTCCTCAGAATATTAATGGGCACTATGGCTAAACATGACGACTAAAACTAAGTGTAGGAGGGAGGGAACAGCTGCCAAGAAAGTAAGACTGGCTCCAGAGGAAGTAGAGATGGAAGCTGGGGTATTACTTTCCAGGACTGATACTGAACGGTAAATGTTTCATCCTCATTAGGTAAAGCCTTTGGCTGTGTGGGTGGCTACATTGCCAGCACAGCTATGCTTATCGATACAGTTCGATCGTATGCAGCTGGCTTCATCTTCACCACAGCACTGCCACCAATGATACTGGCTGGTGCCTTGGAGTCCATACGTATTTTAAAGAGCGAAGAAGGTCAGGCACTGCGGCGTTCTCACCAGCGCAACGTCAAGTATATGCGGCAGCTGCTGATGGACGCAGGCCTGCCGGTCATCAACTGCCCCAGCCACATCATCCCCATACAGGTAAGTGACCAATACCCTGAGCAACATCAACTCATCACAGAAACATCAACAGTACAAACAATGGCACAGGGCTGTAACAATGTAATCTCACTGTTTAACCAGTGTCAAGAGGGCTGTAAACAGGGTATTCTTTGTATAACCAGGGTTACGGGGCTGTAACCAGGTAATCCCACTGTATAACCAGTGTCACAGAGTACCTGTGAAAGAAAATTAAGTTGCTACATCCAGGAAGGTCAACAGGGTTTGCAACTGGACATGTCAGCAGCAAATGAGTTGAGTGCAGATAAATGTAACCTGCTGCAAATTGACAATAACAGCATGAGGCATATGTACACCAAGGGTAAGAGTTGGAAGACACCCAGGGTGCTCAGGGAGTTTACCAACTTTGTGTTTACCTTTGTCTTGCTGTTGGAAAATGAAGAAGTCTCCATAGTCCCAGAGTAGCCATTGATTATTGGTTGTGACTTTAACCCGATGATCACTACATCTCAGGCGAGAGGCAAGTTGATAAGGTTGGGCCTTCATGAGCAACTGGTACGGAAATTGAACCCGTGCTGTTGGCTTTTGCTCCATATCACAAACCAGCCATCCAGCCAACTGATCGAACAGATGCTCCCACAACAGTTTGAGGTAAAGTGGAAGCACGCCACTGGTCCTGGGGTCTATTTACAAGATAGGGGCACATTCAATCTCACAGAAATCATTCTGACACCATCAAATGTCTGGAAGTATCAGGGAAAGTGTCAATCGCCAGAACACAGGGTATCAAAACAGAGGAATCCCTGATTGGGAAGAAAAAGGTGAACTCATTACCAGGATTTTTCAATCTCCCACAGAGACTTTCCTGAGGAAGAACCGAAGGGAAAGATAACTAAGGTACAGGGCTATGGGCCAGGTGCAGGAAAGTGAGATTAGAAAGGGCACGAGATTATCCAGAGGCTGGCAAAGGACAAGATGGGCCAAATGGCTTTCTTCTGTGTTGTAACTTATCTACGGTTCTATGGAAACAGGATAAATTTAAGCTGGAATAATATTCCTGGGTGAGTTCACAGGAGAAAACGGTCAATTTTAGGATTGACAGTTTTGCAGCTGACCAAGTGGAAAGGTAATTAGGGAGGCTTTTTCGTTCCTAATAAAAAGTATTCTTTCATGGGAGGGCTGCTGGCAAGGCCAGCAATTTGTTGCCCATCCATATTTGCCGTTGAACGGAGTGGCTTGTCACTCAGATGGCAGATTTCCTTTGTTTAAAAGTGTATTAGTGAAGCAAATGGGTGTGTATGACAATTGATAAAGTTTCTATGATCACCATCACTAAGGCTAGCTTTGTAATTTCAGGTTTGGTGAATTGAATTCGAATTTCATGAGCTGTCGTGAAGGGATTTGAACTCATGTCCCAGAGCCTTGGCCTCTGAATTACCAATCCAGTGATAATTGTCCTTGGCAGTGGTTTAGAGACTGAATAAACACAGCGAGGGTAATGGGAGGGTCAGACTTTGATAGCTTCAGATCCAAGAAAGGTAAAACAAATCAGGTTTAACCGGTCAATGCTTTCCTTGAAGGTGTGCGACGCTGCAAGGAACACAGAGATCAGCAACATCATGATGAGTCGACATGACATCTACGTGCAGGCCATTAACTACCCAACTGTCCCCCGGGGAGAAGAGCTTCTTCGACTGGCCCCCTCCCCGCATCACGAACCCCAGATGATGGACTACTTTGTGGGTGAGTTACAGACAAGTGTATAGTGAGAAAGGGAACCCTGGAATTGTTTTCTGGTGTCTGAGGTGCTGCCTTCCGTGGGGTAGTCAGGACAGCAGCACCCCTTGGCTCAGAATTAATTTTGGATTTCAAATTTCTGGCCATTTTCTCAGAACGTGAAGAGGTAGTACTGGAGTGGGCTGCAGCACTCAGCCATGAATCTCGGTAGACACACATCTTTATTCACACAGCCAAAACAGGAATCAAGGGAGCAAGGGCAAGAGACCTGGAGGGAACCAGTATCAAGCCATAGCCCTTAGAATATTATTGATAAATCAGCAGTAGATTTATCAATGCAGCTCCAACACTGTGTTGTAGCTACATCTCTGCAATAATTAGTCAACTAAATGGACAGAGTTATAGAATTTGACACATTCTTTGGCCACTGGTATGACCAGCTACAGCTTCAGGTCATGGGTGTGAGCTGCACTCAAGGATCTTTGAGCTTCAATGCACACCTGTGGGAGGACTGCACTGTCTCAGGTGTTTAGATAAGAAGTGATCCTGTCTGCATAATCAGTTGGATATCAAAGATCCCATGGCTACTTTTGGAAAAAGACAAGACAGTTCTCGTGGTGTCAGAGGGCTGAACTTCTTCCTTCAACCATCACCATCAAAAAGCAAAATCTGAGTGGCTGTTTATATCAGACATAAAATTTTTCTGTGGACACTGTTGACTGGCAGGTTTTCTGACACCAAGTGTCTAAATTAAAAGACTGCATTAACTAAAAGCAATCAAGTCCTCATTATTTCTGGTCAGACATTTCAGTTTCAACAATTGTCAAAGAACAATGGAGGGAGTGCAGAGGAGGTTTACTAGGCTGATACCGGAGTTGAGGGGGTTGAGCTATGAGACGACGCTGAATAAACTAGGCTTGTACTCGTTAGAGTTTAGAAGAATGAGGGGAGATCTCATTGAGACGTATAAGATGATGAATGGGATGGATAGGATAGAGGTGGAGAGACTCTTCCCGCTCAGAAAGGATAGTAGGACTAGGGGGCACAGCCTCAAGATAAAGGGGGGGCGGTTTAGAACGGAGTTGAGGAGGAACTTCTTCAAAGGGTGGTGAATCTCTGGAATTCTCTGCCCGTTGAAGTGGTGGAGGCTACCTTGCTAAATATTTTTAAGACGCGGGTTGATAAGAGAGGGGATTAAGGGTTATGGGGAGAGGGCGGGAACGTGGAACTGAGCCACGACAGATCAGCCATGATCTTATTGAATGGCGGGGCAGGCTCAAAGGGCTAGATGGCCTACTCCTGCTCCTATTTCTTATGTTATGTTAACACTTCCCTGCTCTCTTCCTCACCTTTGTGATGATCTCAGACTGATTCAGTTAGGGCAGCACGGTGGCACAGCGGTTAGCACTGCTGCCTCTCAGCGCCAGGGACACAGGTTTGATTCCTGTTTGTGTGGAGTTTGCATGTTCTCCCCGTGTCTGTGTGGGTTTCCTCCGGGTGCTCCGGTTTCCTCCCACAGTCTGAAAGGTGTGGTTAGGTACATTGGCCATGCTAAATTCTCCCTCAGTGTACCCCAACAGCCAGAGTGTGGCGACTAGGGGATTTTCACAGTAACTTTGTCATATTGTGAATGTAAGCTGACTAATAGATAAATAAACTTTACAGATCCATGATAGAATGATTTTTCCCCCAATTTACCGTAAATAAAGTCCCCACGCACCCTCCAAATATCTGATCTTCCATTCACCATCACAGTTGGAATGAAAACAGCCCCAGTGTCTCTCACCTTTCCTCACGAGTGTCATTTATTTCCAGATTGCCTGCTTGATACTTGGAAGGAAGTGGGGCTTCCAATGCAGTCCCCGTCCTTGGCAACCTGCAGCTTCTGTCAACGACCCCTGCATTTCGAACTGATGAGCGAATGGGAGCGCTCCTACTTCGGTGAAATGGAGGGACGATACATCACCATGTGCGCCTGAATCAATGGCTGGTGGAGTTCGACAGAGTAAACTATCTGAACACAATTAAATTACAAGGAGCAGATGAGCTGAGCTATCAGCTACATATTTCACCATAATATTTATAAACCTCTATACCATAACATTGTCTGATGAATGCCATATATTCACGATAATAAATTTACCACACCTCTCACTGTAACACTCATATAGAAATATAGAAACCAGAAGTGGGAGTAGACCATTTGGCCCTTTGAGCTTGTTCCACCATTCATTTTGATCATCAAATTCAATATCCTGATTCCCCACTTCCTCCCATATCCTTTGATCCCTTTAGGCCCAAGAGCTATATCTGATTCCTTCTTGAAATCAGACAATGTTTTGGCCACAACTACATTCTGTGATAGTGAATTCCACACATTCACTTCTCTCTGGGTGAAGAAATTTTGCCTCACTTCAGTTCTAAAAGTTTACCTCTTATCCTCAAACTATATGACCCCAGTTGTGGATTCTCCCACTACTGGCAACATTCTTGCTGAATCTACCCTCACTGTGACACTGATATATCCCACACCCCTCACTGTCACAGTCTGATATATTCTGCATCCTTACAGAAATGCTGAATACATCGCTGTATCTCAGATCCTTCACTGCAACACAAAGCTTATAAAAGAGACATCAGGTCAATATATCACATGTCTTTCCCTTCCTGTGTGAGGCTGTGACTTTCCCTCAGTATGGGCTGTTGAGAAGAGTCTACACTCCAACTAACATCATTACTCTGCTCCCCAAATGCCCAGATTTTGCAATTACATTTGTACAAAAAAAAAGGCAAGAGTGTCATATTAGAGAGACAAGATATAGCCCACACCGACACAAAACACTGGATTTTGGAAGGTGAAACAAAACTGAGCTGTAAAGACTCAGAGGCAGCATTAGTGGAGGAATAAAACATGGACCTTTCAGGCCAACAGTCTCAGAACTCTGCAATCTGAAACATTACGAATGTTTATCTCTCCAGAATTGCTGCCTGATCTGCTGAATAATTCCAGCATTTACTACTTTCATAATACATGGTTTGCAGACCGTAATTAAATACATAAACTCCCTCCCCACCCCCACAATTCATCTGTTTATCCACATTTCACCCAAAGACTTCACTCAGCCACAACTCCCCATGCTCAGGAAAAACACACAAGATGACAAAATGGACCCAGGAATATCCTTGCCATTAAGGGTCACTGGATACGAACAAGAGCACAGACCATGCTGATTTTTATGCCCTTCCCAATCTCAGCTGCAACAGAGCCAATTACAACATCTCTGCCCTCCACCCTGGTTTATGAGCTAATTCAGCAAGGGCTAAAGAGATAGTCAGGGCAATGAGGCATAAAGTTCAAACCAGGCAGTCACACACAAGCAATCTAAACAAACAAGATTTATTTTCTCAGACAAACATTAGAAGTCACACATTGAAATGTAAATTGAAATGATTAAAAGCAAACAGTCAAAACAGTTCCATAATCTCTGCAATGTTACATGACAAACAAACAAAAATCCTGACAATAAAAGTTTGTACTCAAATACGAAGGTGTCCATGTCCTTAATAAAGATCACGAGCCAGGTCACCTTGAGGAGACAAGGATGCATAATGTGTAAACAATTGGGCTGGCACCAAATCAGACATCATTATTGGGATTATCTGCTTAAAAAAAGTGCAGTAAAAAGTCTGACAACTTTTTACTGTGTTTACGCCAGTCCAACGCCGGCATACCCACATCATAAAAAAAGTGCAACAGCAGTGTAGCACCTAGTGCTAACATGGGAAAGAAGAAACTGTCACACTGGGGAGCGCACACTCTAGGACAATGCCTTGCTTCATACGCAACATGCATTGCATCTGTCAGCTGGATAGTATAAAGGGAGCTTTACTCTGTATCTAACTCCATGCTATACTTGTCCTTGAAACATTTGATGTGGACAATGTAAAGGCAGTTTTACACTATCTAAGCCTGTGCTGTACTTGTCCGGGGAATGTTTGATGTAGACAGTGTAAAGGCAGATTTATTCTGAATCTAACCTTGTGTTGTACCTTTTTTGCATTCATTCTTGGGACATGGGCATTGCTGGCTGGCCAGCATTTATTGCCTATACCTAGTTGCCCTTGAAAAGGTGGTGGTGAGCCGTCTTCTTGAATTGCTGCAGTCCATGAGATGTGGGTTGACCCACAATGCCATGGGGTGAGGGGGGAGGACTTCAGGATTTTGACCCAGCGACTGCAACGGAATGGCAATATATTTCCAAGTCAGGATAGAGAGTGACTTGGAGGGGAACATGCAGATGGCGGTGTTCCCATACACTGCTGCGCTTGTCCTTCTAGATAGTAGTGGTTGTGGCTTTGGAAGGTGCCATCTATGAATCTTTGGTGAATTGCTGCAGTGCATCTTGTAGATAGTACACACTGCTGCTACTAAGTGTCACTGGTGGCGGGAGTGGATGCGGTGTCAATCAAGTGGGCTGCTTTTTCCTGGATGATATCAAGCTTCTTGAATGTTGTTGGAGCTGCACCCATCCAGGCAAACGGGGGGGTATTCTATCACACTCTTGACTTGTGCCTTGCAGATGGTGGATAGGTTATGGGGAGTCAGGAGGCAAGTCACCCACTGCAGTATTCCTAGCCTCTGACCTGCTCTTGGCAGGGTGGAGGGCAGAGATGTTGCAGTTGGCCCTGCTGCAGCTGAGATTGTGGAAGATAATAAAAATCAGCATGGTTCCTGCTCGTTTCCTATCCAGTGACCCTTATTGGCAAGGGTGTGTGTGTCCTGTGACCAGCAGGGGATTTGGCTTGGCTGCGATACTCCCCATTCGTAATGACATTCAGGAATCTAAATCCACAGGTGAAGTTACTCATCAGGCAAGATCCATGGAGAAGGTGACTAAAGCTTTGAATGCCATCTAGAAAGAGTTGCTGCCTGTGGGATTGAGGCAGTTGTAGTGGAGGGAGGTCGAGTGTGGGTGGGGTGTTCATGACAATTGAGAGGATCTGAAACAGTTTCATCACGTCTTGGGTTATTTCTAATAATACAGGAGCTCTTGGCCCGTTTTATGTGGTGAGTCCAGTTGAGTTTCTGGTCAATAGTAACTCCAAGGATGCTGACAGTGGAGGATTTAGTGATGGTAACATTATTGAATGTCAAGGGGCAAAGTGTCTCTTGTTGGTGATGGTCATTGCCTGACATGTGTGGCACAAATGTTACTAGCCACTTGTCAGCCCAAGCCTGGTTATTATCCAGATTTTGTTGCATTTGAACATGGATTGCTTCAGTGTCTAAGGAGGTGCAAATGGTGAACATTGTGCAATCAAACATCCCCACTTCTGTTTTTATGATGGAGGGAAGGTCACTGATGAAGCAGCTGAAGGTGGGGCCTAGGGCACTACTGAGGGACTATCCTGGAGCTGAGATAACTGACCCTCCACAACCATCTTCCTAAGTACTAGGTATGACTCAAACCCCTGCTACCCAGATTCCAGTTTTGCTAGGGCTCCTTGATGCCACACTTGGTTGAATGTGGCCTTGGTGTCGAGGGCTGTCACTCTCACCACCTGTAGAATTCAGTCCTTTCATCCATGTTTGAATCAAGGCTGTGATGAGGTTAGGAGCTGAGTGATCCTGACAAAACCAAACTGGGCCTCACTGAGCACGTTACAGCTGAGTAGGTGCTACTTGACAGCACTGTTGATGACCCCTTCCGTCATTTTACTGATGATCGGGAGTAGACAGAGTGGCTGTGTTGGGTTTCTCCTGCTTTTTGTCCATGTACACATTTTCCACATTGTTGAGTGGATGCCAGTATTGCAACTTTATTGGAAGAGCTTGGCTAGGGGAGCAGCAAGTCTTCAGTGCTATTGCGGGAATGTTATCAGGGCCCATTGTCTTTGCAGTATCCAGTGCTTCCAACTGTTTCTTAATCACACGAGTGAAATTGAGTTGGCTGGAGATTGGCATCCGAGATGCTGGGGATCACTGGAAGAGGCACCAGCACTTCAACCACTCAGCACTTCTGGCTGAAGATTTCTGCAAATGTTTTAGCCTTATTTTTTGCACTGATGTGCTGAGCTCCTCCATCCTTAAGGATGGGAATATCTGTGGAACTGCCTCTCCAGTGAGTTGTTTAATTGTCAATCACCGTTCATGACTGGATTGTAGTGATAGATTGTTGGTTGTAGGATCACTTAGCTCTGTCTATCATTTGCTGTTTATATTTGGCATGCAAGTAATCCAGTGTTGTAGCTTTACCAGGTTGACACCTCATTTTTAGATATGCC
>NW_027649831.1:820000-826382 GCF_965287045.1 Carcharhinus amblyrhynchos | reverse complement strand
CTCTCCTCTCTCTCTCTCTCTCTCTCACTCTCTCTCCCTTTCACTCTCTGTGCCTCTATGTCTGTCTCTGTCTCTCTGTCACTCTCTCTCACTCCTTGGCTCTGTCTCTATCTGCCTCTGTGTCTCTCTCTGTCTCTGTCTCTCTCTCGCTCTGTCTCTCTCTCTGTCTCTGCCTCTCTCTCTCTCTGTCTCTCTTACTCTCTCTCTCTCTCACTGTCCCTCTCTCTCTCTCCCTCGGTCACTCTCTCTGTCTCTCTCTTTCTCCCCCCCTGTCTCTCGCTCTGTCTCTCACTCTCTCTCTCACTCTCTGTCTCTCACTCTCTCTCCCTATCTCTCTCACTCAGTCTCTCTCTCTGGCTCTCTTTGTCTCTCTGTATCTCACTGTGTGTCTCTGTCTCTCTCTCTCTGTCTCTCTCTCTCCCTCTGTCTCTCTCTCTCTGTCTCTGTCTCTGCCTCTCTCTCTCTATCACTATCTCTCTGTGTCTCTCTCTCTCCCTCTGTCTCTCGCAATGTCTCTCTCTCTCTTCCTCTCTCTGTCTCTCTCCCTCTCTCTGTCTCTCTCTCTATCTCTCTCCTCTCTGTCTCTCTCTCTCTCTCTGTCTCTCTCTCCTCTCTGTCTCTCTCTCTCTCACTGTCTCTGTCTCTCTCTCTCTCTCTCACTGTCTCTGTCTCTGTCTCTCTCTCTCTATCACTATCTCTCTGTGTCTTTCTCTCTCCCTCTGCCTCTCGCAATGTCTCTCTCTCTCTTCCTCTCTCTGTCTCTCTCTCTATCTCTCTATCTCCCTCTGCTTCAATCTCTCTCCCTCTGTCTCTCTCTCCCTCTGTCTCTCCCTCTGTGTCTCTCTGTCTCAGTCTGTCTTTCTCTCTGTCTCTCTGTCTGTCACTGTGTTTCCGCTCTCTGCCCCTCTGTCTCTCTCTCCCTCACTCAGTCTCTCTCTCTGTTAATCTCTCACACTCTCTATCTCTGTCTCTAAATCTCTCTCTCTCTCTCCCTCTGTCTCTCTCTCTCTCTCTCTATCTCTCTCTCCCTCACTCTGTCTCTCTCTCACTCGCTCTGCCTCGCTCGCTCACTCTGTATCTCTTTCACTCTGTCTCTCACTCTGTCTCTCACTCTGCCTCTATCTATCTTGCTCACTCAGTCTGTCTCTCTCATTCTCACTGTGTGTCTCTCTCTCTCCCTCTGTCACTCTCTCTGTCTCTGTCGGTCTCTCTTTTTCTCACCCACTTTGTCCCTCTCTCTCTGTCCCTCTCTCTCTCACTCTCTCCCTCTACTTCTGTCTCCCTCTCACTCTCTCTCTCTCTCTGCTGCTCTCCCTGTCTCTCTCTCTCTCTCTCCCCCTGCCTCTCTGCCATTCTCTCTCTTTCTCTCTCCCTCTCTCTTCATCTCTCTCTGTCTCACTGTCTCCCTCTCTCTCTCTGTCTCACTCCATCTCTCTCCTTCTCTGTCTCTCTTTCTCTCTGTCTCTCTCTCGCTCCGCCTTTCTCCCTCTCTCTGTATTTCTCTCTCTATCTCTCTCTCTCTTTCTCTGTCCCTCTCTCTCTCTCACTCTCTCTCTCTCTCTCCCTCTGTCTCTCTCTCTCTCTCCTCTCTGTCTCTGTCTGTCTCTCTCTCTCTCTCTCACACTGTCTTGGTCTCTGTCTCTGTCTCACTCTCTCTCACTCTCTCTCTCTCTTTACTCTCTGTGTCTCTGGCTCTGTCTGTCACTGTCTCTCTGTCACTCTCTCTCACCCCTTGTCTCTGTCTCTCTCTCTCTCCCTCTGTGCCTCTCTGTGTCTCTCTCTGTCTCTCACTGTCTCTCTCCCTCTGTCTCTCGTTCTCTCTGTCTCTCCCTCTCTCTCTGTTTCTCTCCATTTGTCTCTCTTTGTCTCTCTCTCTCTCTGTCTCACTCTCTGCCTCTCTGCCTCACTCTCTCTCCCTCCGTCTCTCTCTCTGTCTCTCTGTCTCTCTCTCTCTCTCTCTCCCTCTGTCACTCTCTGTCTCTGTCTGTCTCTCTCTTTCTCCCCCTCTGTCTCTCGCTCTGTCTCTCACTCTCTCTCTCACTCTCTGTCTCGCTTTCTCTGTCTCTCACTCTGTATCTCTCTCTCTCTTTCTGGCTCTCTCTATCTCTCAGTATCTCACTGTCTGTCTCTGTCTCTGTCTCTCTCTCTCTCTCTATCTCTCTCCTCTCTGTCTCTGTCTCTCTCACTGTCCCTGTCTTTCTCTCTCTCTCTGTTTCTCTCTTGCTATCTCTATCTCTCTGTGTCTCTCTCTCTCCCTCTGTCTTTCTCAATGTCTCTCTCTCTCTCTTCCTCTCTCTGTCTCTCTCGCTCTCCTTCTCTGTCTCTCTCTCTCTGTCTCTATCTATCTCTCTCTGTCTCTCTCTCTCTCACTGTCTCTGTCTCTCTATCTCTCTCTGTCTGTCTCTCTCTCTCTCCCTCTGTCTCTCCCTCTGTCTCTCTCTCTCAGTCTGTCTTTCTCTCTGTCACTCTCTCTGTCACTGTGTTTCCCCCCTCTCTCCCTCTGTCTCTCTCCCTCACTCTGTCTCTCTCTCTCTGTTAATCTCTCACTCTCTCTGTCTCTCTCTCTCTCTCTCTCTCCCTCTGTCTCCCTCTCTCTCTGACTCTCTGTCCCTCTCTGTTCCTCCCTCTCTCTCTCCCTCTATGTCTCTGACCCTCAGTCTCTCTATATCTCTCTCTGTCTCTCTCTCTCTCACTCTGTATCTCTCTCACTCTGTTTCTCACTCTGTCTCTCACTCTCTCTGTCTCTCTCTCACTCTCTGTTTCATTCTCTATCTCACTCGTTCTCTCTCTCTCTTGCTGTCTCTCTCTTTCTCTCTCCCTCTTTCTCAATCTCTGTCTTTCTCTCTCTCACTCTCTCTGTCTCTCTCTCTCACTCTCTGTCTCCCTCTCTCACTGGCTCTGTCTCTCTCTCTTTCTCTCTGTCTCACTCTCTATCTCTCTCTCTCTCCCCCTCATAACTCTCTCTGTCTCTGTCTCTCTGTCACTCTCTCTCTGTCCATATCTCTGTCTCTGTCTGTCTGTCTCTCTCTCTCTGTCTCTCCCTCTGTCTCTGTCTGTCTCTCCCTCTCTGTATCTCTTTCTTTCTCCCTCTGCCTCTCTGTCTCTCTGTCTGTATCTCTCTTTCTCTCTCTCTCTCTCTCTCTGTTCCTCTCTCTGTCTCACTCTCTGTCTCTCTCTCTGTTTCCCTCTCTGTCTCTCTCTCTGTCTCTCTCCCTCTCTGTCACTCTCTCCCGCTGTCTCTCTCTCCCTCTCTCTCGCTGTCTCTCTCTCCCTCTCACACTGTCTCTCTCTCTGTCTCTCTCCCTCTGTCTCTCTCACTATCTCTCTCTCGCTCGATCTCTCTCTGTCTGTCTCTCTCTCTCTCAATCTGTCTCTCTCTGAGTTTATCTTCCTCTCTGTTTCTCTCTCCCTCTGTCACTCGGTTTCCCTCTCTCTCTCCCTCTGTCTCTCTCTCCCTCACTCCGTCTTTCCCTTTGTTAATCTCTCACTCTTTGTCTCTCTCTCTCTGTCTCTCACTCTGTCTATGTCTTTCTCTCTGTCTCTCTCTCTCTCATTCTCTCTCTCTCTCTCACTCTCACTGTCTCTCTCTTCCTCTCTCCCTCACTCTGTCTCTCCCTCTGTTAATCTCTCACTCTCTCTGTCTCTCTCTCTCTGTCTCTCTCTCTCTGCCTCTCACTCTGTCTCTCAATCTGTCTCTCACTCTGTCTCTGTCTCTCTGTCTCTCTCTGACTCTGACTCTCTCTCTCTCTCTCTCAGTCTGTCTGTCTCTCTCTGTCTATCTGTCTCTCCATCACGCTGTTTCTCTCTCTCTCACTATGTCACCCTGTCACTCTCTGATTCTCTCTCTCTCTCTCACTCTCTCTCTCTGCCTCTGTCTCTCATTCTCTCTCTCTCTCTCTGTCTCTCCCTCTCACTCGCTCTCTCTCTCTCTCACTATCTGTCTCCCTCTCTCTCTCTCTCTGTCTCTCTCTCTCTGTCTCCCTCTTGCTCTCTCTCCGTCTCTCTCTTTGTCTCTCTGTCTATCTCTCTCTCTCACTCCCTCTGCCTCTCTGTCTGTCTGTTTTTCTCTCTCCATCTGTCTTCCTCTCTCTCTGTCTCACTGTCTCCCTCACTCTCTCTCTGTCTCTCTCTCTCACTGTCTGTCTGTCTGACTCTCTCTCTCTCTGTCTCTCTCTCTCACTGTCTGTCTGTCTGACTCTCTCTCTCTCTGTCTCTCTCACTCTGTCTCTCTCTCTGTCTCTCTGTCTGTCTCTCTCTTTCTCTCTCCCTCAGTCTCTCGATTCTCTCTCACTCTCTGTCTCTATGTCTCTCTCTCCGTCTCTCACTCTGTATCTCTCTCGCTCTGTCTCTCTCTCTCTCGCTCTGTCTCTGCTCTCACTCTCTGTCCCTCCCTCTCCTTCTCTCTGTCTCTGTCTCTCTGTGTCTCCCCTCTCTTTTTCTCTGTCTCTCGCTCTCTCTGTCTCTGTCTTACTGTCACTCTCTCTCTCTCCTTGTCTCTCTCTCTCTCTCTCTCACACACTGTCTGTCTGTCTCTCTCTGTCTCTCTTTCTCACTCTGTCTCTCTCTCTCTCACTCTCACTCTCTCTGTCTCTCCCTTTCTCTCTACCTCTGCCTTCCTCTCTCTCAGTCTCTATCTCTCTCATTTTGTCTCTTTCTCTCTGTCTCTCTCTCTCTCACTTTGTCTCTCGCTCTGTGTCTCTCTCTCTCACTCTGTCTCTCTGCCTGTCTGTCTCTCTCTCTCTCACACTCTGTCTCTCTCTCTCTGTCCCTCTCTCTCTTTCTCACTCTTTCTCTCTCTCTCTCTCTCACTCTCTTTGCCTATCTCTCTCTTTCTCCCTCTGCCTCTCTGTCTGCCTTTCTTTTCTCTCTCCGTCTGCCTTCCTCTCTCTCTGTCTCACTGTCTCCCTCTCTCTCTGTCTCTGTCTCTCTCTCCCTGTCTCCCTCTCTGTCTTTCTCTCTGTCCCTCCATCTTTCTCTCTCCCTCATCTCTCTCTCTGTCTCTCGCTCTCTCCTTGTCACTGTGTCTCTCTCCCTCTGTCTCTCCCTCCCTCTGTCTCTCTCTCTCTCTCTGTCCCTGTCTCTCTCTATCTCTGTCTCTGTTTTTCTGTCTCTCCCTTTCTGTCTCTCTCTTTCTGTCTCCCTCTCTCTCCCTATGCCTCTCTGTCTCTCTATCTGTCTCTCTCCTTCTCTATCCCTGTGTCTCTCTCTCTCTATCTCTCTCTCTCTGTCTCTCTCTCTTGCTCTATCTCTTTCTCTCTTTCTCTCTCTCTGTCACTCTGTTTCCCTCTCTCTCTCCCTCACTCTGTCTCTCCCTCTGTTAATCTCTCACTCTCTCAGACTCACTCTGCCTCTCACTCTGTCTCTGTCTCTCTCTCACTCTCTTTCTCTCTGTCTCTCACTCTGTCTGTCTCCCTGTCTCTCTGACTGTCTCTCTGTCTTTCTCCCTCTGCCTCTCTCTCTCTCTCTGTCTCTCTCTTTCTCTCTTCCTCTGTCTCTCGCTCTGTCTCTCATTCTATCTCTCTCACTCTCTGTCTCTATCTCTCTCTCTCTCTCAGTCTCTCTCTCTCTCTCACTCTGTCCCTCTCTCTCCCTCTGTCTCTCTCTCTGTCTGTCTCTCTCTTTCTCTCTCCTGCTGTCTCACGCTCTGTCTCTCACTCTCTCTCTCACTCTCTGTCTCTATCTCTCTCTCTCTGTCTCTCTCTCTGCCTGTCTCTCTCTTTCTCTCACACTCTGTCTCTCACTCTCTCTCTCACTCTCTGTCTCTACCTCTCTCTCTGTCTCTCACACTCGCTGTCCCTCTGTCTCTCACCCGCTCTCTCTCTCTGTCTCTCTCTGCTTTTCTCTCTCTCTGTCTCTCTCTCTGTCTCTCTATCTCTCTCTCTCTGTCTCCCAATCTCTCTCTCAGTCTCTCGCCCTCTCTGTCTGTCAATCTCTCTCCATCTCTCTCTGTCTCTCTGTCTGTCTCTCCCTCTCTGTCTGTCAGTCTCTCTCTATCTCTCTCAGTCTCTCTGTCTCAGTCTGTCGCTCTCTCTGTCACTCTCTCACCCTCAGTCTGTCTCTCTCTCTGTCTCTCTATCTCTGTCACCCTGTTTCTCTCTCTCTCTCTCTCCCTCTGTCTCTGTGTCTTCCTCACTCTCTCTGCCTCTCTCACTCTCTCTCTGCCTCTCTTTCTGTCTGTCTCTCTCTCTCACTCTCTCACTTTGTCTCACTGTCTGTCTTGCTCTCACTTTCTCTCTCTCTCTCTCTCTCACTCTCTCTCTGCCTCACTCTCTCTGCCTCTCTCTCACTCTCTCTGCCTCTCTCACTCTCTCTCTGCCTCTCTTTCTGTCTGTCTGTCTCTCTCTCACTCTCTCAGTTTGTCTCACTGTCTGTCTTGCTCTCA
>NW_027649831.1:807500-815000 GCF_965287045.1 Carcharhinus amblyrhynchos | reverse complement strand
CTCTGTCTATGTCTCACTCCATCTCTGTCTCTGTCTCTCTCTCACTCTCTGTCTCTCTCCCTTCCAGTCTCTCTTTCTTTCTCTCTCTCTCTCTCTCCCACTCTGTCTCTCTCTCTCTCTGTCCCTCTCTCTCTACCTCTCACTCTTTCTCTCTCTTTCACTCTCACTCTCTCTCTCTCTGTCGCTCACTCTGTTTCTCTCTCTCTCTCTCCCTCTGCCTCTCTGTCATTCTCTCTCTTTCTCTCTCCCTCTCTCTTCATCTCTCTCTGTCTCACTGTCTCCCTCTCTCTCTGTCTCTCTCTCTGTCTCTCACTCCGTCTCTCTCCCTCTCTGTCTCTCTCCCTCTCTCTCTGTCTGTCTCTCTCCTTCTGTGTCTCTCTTTCTCTCTCTCTCCGTCTCTCTCTGTTTTTCTCTCTGTCTCTCTCTCTGTCTCTTACATTCTCTCTCTGTCTGTCTCTCTTTCTCAGTCTGTCTCTCTCCGTCTGACTTCCTCTCTGTCCCTCTCTCTCTGTCACTCTGTTTCTCTCCCTCTGTCTCTCCCTCTCTCTCCCTCTGTCGCTGTCACTCTCTCACTCTCTCTCTCCCTCTATTTCTCTCTTTCTGCCTCTCTCTCTCTCTCACTTTGTCTCTGCCTGTCTCTCTCTCTGTCTGTCTCTCTCTCACTCTGTCTCTCACTTCATCTCTGTCTCTAAACTTCACTCTGTCTCTCTCTCTTCCTCTCTCTCTCCATCTCACTCTGTCTCTCTGTCTGTCTTTGTCTTTCTGTCTCCCTCTGTTTCTCGCTCTGTCTCTCTCTGTCTCCCTCTGTCTCTCTCTCTCACTCTCTCTCTGTCTCTCTCTCTCAGTCTCTATCTCTCTCTCTCTCTGTCTTTGTCTCTCTCTCTCTGTCTCTCACGCTGTCTCTCACTCTTTTCTCTGTTATTCTCTCCCTGTCTTTGTCTCTCTCTCTCCCTCTGTCTCTCTCTCTGTCACTGTTTCCCTGTCACTCTCTCTCCTTGTCTCTCTCTCTCTCTCTCTCCCTCTCTCGCTGTCTCTGTCTTTCTCTCTCCCTCTGTCTCTCTGTCTCTCTCTGTCTCTGTCTCTCTCTCTGTGTGTCTCTCTCTCTCTCCCCCATCTCTCACTCTGTCTCTCTCTGTCTCTCTCTCTGTGTGTCTCTCTCTCTCCCTCTCTGTCTCTCTTTCTCTCTCTCTCTCCTTCTCTATCTCTTTCTCTCTCGCCCTCTCTCGCTCTCTCTCTCATTCTCTCTCTCTGTCTCTCTCTGTCATTCTCTGTCTCTCTCTCTCTGTGTCTCGTCCATCTCTCTCTCTGTCACGCTCTCTCTGTCTCTCTGTCTATCTCTCTGTCTGTCTCTCTCACTGCCTCTCTCTGTTTCTCTCTCTCTCCCTGCCTGTCCCGTCTCTCTCTGTCTCTCTCCCTCTCTGTCACGGTCTCCCTGTCACTCCCTCTCTCTCTCTTGCCCTCTCTCGCTGTCTCTCTCATTCTCTCCCTCTGTCTCTCTCTCTCTCTCTCTCTCTGTCATTCTCTGTTTCTCTCCGTCTCTCTGTGTCTCCCCCCATCTCTCTCTCTGTCTCTCTCCCTCTCTGTCTCTGTCTCCCTATCACTCTCTCGCTTCTTGTCGCTATCTCTCACTCTCTCTCCCTCTCTCACTGTCTCTCTCTCTCTGACTCTATCTCTCTCTGACTCTCCCTCAGTCTGTCTCTCTCTGTCTCTCTGTCTCTGTCTCTCTGTCACTCTCTCTCCCTCTGTCTCTCACTCTCTCTCTCTCTCTATCTCTCTTCCTCTGTCTCTCTCTGCCAGTCTCTCTCTGTCTCTCTCTCTCTCTCACTTTCTCTCTCTCTCTCTTTCTCTGTCTCTCTCTGTCTCTCTCACTCTCTCTGTCTGTTTCTCTCTCTCTCTGTCTCTCTCTCTCTCACTCTCTCTGTCTCGCTTTCTCTGTCTCTCTCTCTCTCTCTGTGTGTCTCACTCCCTTTCTCTCTCTCTCACTCTCTGTTTCTCTCTCGATCTCACCCTTTCTCTCTCTCTCTTGCTGTTTTTCTCTCTCTCTCTCTCTCTCCCTCTCTCTCAATCTCTGTCTGTCTCTCTCTCACTCTCTGTCTCCCTCTCTCACTGTCTCTGTCTATCTCTCTTTCTTTTGTCTCACTCTCTATCTCTCTCTCTCTCCCCCTCATCACTCTCTCTGTCTCTCGGTCTCTCTGTCTCTGTCTCTCTGTCACTCTCTCTCTCTCCATGTCTCTGTCTCTCACTCTCTGTCTGTCTCCCTCTCTGTCTCTCTCTCTCCCTCTGTCTCTGTCTGTCTGTCTCTCCCTCTCTGTATCTCTTTCTCTCTCTCTCTGCCTCTCTGTCTCCCTGTCTCTCTGTCTGTCTCTCTCTTTCTCTCTCCCTCTCTCTCTGTTCCTCTCTCTGTCTCACTCTCTCTGTCTCTCTCCCTCTCTGTCACTCTCTCCCGCTGTCTCTCTCTCTCTCACACTGCCTCTCTCTCTCTGTCTCTCTCCCTCTGTCTCTCTCACTATCTCTCTCTCTCTCGATCTCTCTCTGTCTCTCTCACTATCTCTCTCTCTCTCTCTGTCTATCTCTCTCTCCCTCCCTCGGTCTCTCTCTCTCAGTTTGTCTTCCTTTCTGTCTCTCTCTCTCCCTCTGTCACTCGGTTTCCCTCTCTCTCTCCCTCTGTCTCTCTCTTCCTCTCTCTCGCTGTCTCTCTCTCTCTCACACTGTCTCTCTCTCTCTGTCTCTCTCTCTATCTATCTCTCTCTGTCTCTCTCCCTCTGTCTCTCTCACTATCTCTCTCTCGCTCAATCTCTCTCTGTCTCTCTCCCTCTCTCTCTACCTCTGTCTCTCTCTCTCTGTTTGTCTTCCTCTCTGTCTCTCTCTCCCTCTGTCACTCGGTTTCCCTCTCTCTCTCCCTCTGTCTCTCTCTCCCTCACTCTGTCTTTCCCTTTGTTAATCTCTCACTCTCTCTGTCTCTCTCTCTTTCTCTGTCCCTCACTCTGTCTCTAACTCTGTCTCTGTCTCTCTCTCTGTCTCTGACTCTGTCTCTTAATCTGTCTCTCACTCTGTCTCTCTCTCTCTCTCACTCTGACTCTCTCTCTCTCGCTTTGTCTCTGTCTATCTGTCTATCTGTCTATCCATCACTCTGTTTCTCACTCTCTCACTCTCTCTCTCTGTCACTCTCTGACTCTCTCTCTCTCAC
This sequence comes from Carcharhinus amblyrhynchos, assembly GCF_965287045.1. NCBI lineage: Eukaryota > Metazoa > Chordata > Chondrichthyes > Carcharhiniformes > Carcharhinidae > Carcharhinus > Carcharhinus amblyrhynchos. Next base: position 811,813 of record NW_027649831.1, on the reverse strand, counting down.
TCTCTCTCTCTGCCTCTCTCTCTGACTCTCTCTCTCTCTCTGTCGATCTCTCTCTGTCTCTCTGTCTATCTCTCTCTCTCACTCCCTCTGCCTCTCTGTTTCTGTTTTTCTCTCTCCCGCCCCGCTGTCTTCCTCTCTGTCTCACTGTCTCCCTCTCTCTCTCTGTCTCTCTCTCTCTCTCTCACTGTCTGTCTGTCTGTTTCTCTCTCTCTGTCTCTCTCTGTCTCTCTCACTCTGTCTCTCTCTCCGTCTCTCTTACTCTCTCCCTCTGTCTCTCGATTCACTCTCACTCTCTGTCTCTATCTCTCTCTCTCCGTCTCTCACTCTGTATCTCTCTCGCTCTGTCTCTCTCTCTCTCTCTCGCTCTCTCTCTGCTCTCACTCTCTGTCCCTCCCTCTCACTCTCTCTGTCTCTGTCTCTCTGTGTCTCCCCTATCTCTTTCTCTGTCTCCCGCTCTCTCTGTCTCTGTCTTACTGTCACTCTGTCTCTCTCCTTGTCTCTCTCTCTCCGTCTCTCTCTCTCTCACTGTCTGCCTGTCTCTCTCTCTCTCTGTCTCTCTTTCCCGCTCTGTCTCTCACTCTGTCTCTGTCTCTCTGTCGCTGTCTTTCACTCTTTCTCTCTCACTCTGTCTCTCCCTTTCTGTCCTTCACTCTGTCTCTCACTCTATCTCTGTCTCTCTCTCTCTGTCTCTCTCTCGGTCCCTGTCTCTCTCACTCTCTCTCTCACTCACTCTCTCTGTCTCTCTCTCTGTCTCTCTCTCTCTCTGACTCTCTCTCTGTCTCTCTCTCTCTCTCTGACTCTCTCTGTCTGTCTGTCTCTCCCTCTCTGTCTCTCTCGCTCTCCCTCTGCCTTTCTGTCTCTCTCTTTGTGTCTCCCTCAGTCTGTCTCTGTCTCTCACTCTCTCTGTCTTTCCCTCTCTCGCTCTCTGTCTGTCTCTCTCTCTGTCACTCGCACTCTATTTCCCTCTGTCTCTCTCTTTCACTCTCCCTCTGTCTGTCTCTCTCTCTGTCTCTATCTCGCTTTCTTGCTCACTCTGTCTCTCTCTCTCTCTGTCTCTCTCTCTGTCTCTCTCTCTCTCTGTCTTGTCTCCCTGTCACTCTCTCTCCTTCCCACTGTGTCTCTGCCTCTCTCTCCCTCTCTGTCTCTCTCTCACTCACTCTCTCTCTCACTCTCTCTGTCGCACAATGTCTCTGGCTCTCTCTCTCACCCCTGTCTCTCTATCTGTCTGTCTCTCTCTCTATCTGTCTCTCTCCCTCTCTCTCTCTCTCTCACTCTCTGTCTCTCCCTCTCTCTCACTCTTGCTGTCTCTCCCTCTCCTCTCTCTCTCACTCTCTGTCTCTCTCTATCTCACTCTGTCTGTCTCTCTCTGTCACTCACTCTCTCTCCTTGTCTCTGTCTCTGTCTCTCCCTCTGTCTCTCTCTCTCTCTCTCTGTCTCTCGCTCTGTCCCTGTCTGTCTGTCTCTCCCTCCCTATCTCTCTCTCTCTCTCTCTCTCCCTCTGCCTCGCTGTCCCCCTGTCTGTCTCTCTCTTTCTCTCTCCCTGTCTCTCTTTCTCTTTGTCTCTTTCTCTCAAACTGTCTCTCCCTCTCTCTCCCTCCGTCTCTCTCTCTCTGTCTCTCTCTCCCCTCAGTCTGTCTTCGTCTCTGTCTCTCTCTCTGTCACTCTGTTTTTCTCTCTCTCCCTCTGTCTCTGTCTCTCTCTTTCTCTTCTCTCTCCCACTCTGTTTCTCTCTCTCCCTCTGTCCCTCCCTCTCTGTCTCTCTGTCTGTCACACTGTTTCTCTCTCTCTCTGTCTCTCACTGTCTCCCTGTCACTCTCTGACTCTCTCTCTCTCACTCTCTTTCTGCCTCTGCCTCTCTCTCCCTCTCTCTCTCTCACTCTTTCTCTCTCTCTCTGTCTCTCTATCTCTCTCTCTCTCTAACTCCTTCTGCCTCTCTGCCTGTCTCTCTCTTTCTCTCTCCGTCTGTCTTCCGCTCTCTCTGTCTCACTGTCTCCCTCTCTCTCTCTGTCTCTGTCTCTCTCTCTCTATATATCTCTTTCTCCCTCTGCTCTCTGCCTGTCTCTCTCTTTCTCTCTTCCTCTGTATCCCTCTCTCTCTCTGCCTCTCTCACTCTGTCTCTCTCCATCTCTCTCTCTCACTCTGTCTCAGTCTCTGCCTCTCTCTGCCTCTCTCTCTCTCTGTCTCTGTCTCTCGCTTTGTCTCTTACTCTCTCTCTCACTCTCTGTCTCTATCCCTCCCTCTCTGTCGCTCACTCTGTATCTATCTCACTCTGTCTCTCTCTCTGCCTCTCTCTCCATCTCTCTCTCTCACTCTGTCTCAGTCTCTGCCTCTCTCTGCCTCTATCTCTCTCTGTCTCTGTCTCTCGCTTTGTCTCTTACTCTCTCTCTCACTCTCTGTCTCTATCCCTCCCTCTCTGTCGCTCACTCTGTTTCTATCTCACTCTGTCTCTCTCTCTGCCTCTCTCTCTGTCTCTCTCTCTGTCTTTGTCTCTTTCTCTCTCTCACTCTGTCTGTCTCTCTCTCCCTGTTGCTCACGCTGTCTCTCAGTCTGTCTCTGTCTGTCTGTCTGTCTGTCTCTCTCTCACTCTGTCTCTGTCTCTCTCTCGGTCTCTGTCTCTCTCTCTCTCTCCATCTCTCTCTCTCACTTGGTCTCTCTCTCTCTGTCTCTCCCTCTCACTCTTTCTGTCTGCCTGTCTCCCTCCCTCACTCACTCTCTCTCACTCTCTCTCTCATTCTCTCTCTGTCTCTCTCTTAGTCTCTCTATCCCTCTCTCTCAGTCTTGCCCTCTCTGTCTCTCTCGCTCTCTGTTTCACTCTCTCTCTCTGACTCTCTCTTTCTGTCTCTCTGAGTTTCTCTCTCGCTCTGTCTCTCTCTCTCTCTCCTGTCCTTCTCTCTGCCTCTCTGTCTGTCTCTGTGTCTCTCTCGGTCTCTGGTCTCTCTCTCTCACTCTTTCTGTCTGCCTGTCTCTCTCTCTCACTCACTCTCTCTCACTCTCTCTCATTCTCTCTCTGTCTCTCCTCTCTCAGTCTCTCTATCCCTCTCTCTCAATCTTTCCCTCTCTGTCTCTCTGTCTCTCTCTCTCTGTTTCACTCTCTCTCTGCTCTCTCTTTCTGTCTCTCTCTCTTTCTTCTCTCTCTGTGTTTCCTCTCTCTCTCTGTTTCACTCTCTTTCTCTGTCTCTCTCTCTCTGTTTCACTCTCTTTCTCTGTCTCTCTCTCTCTCACTCGCTGTCCCTCTGTCTCTCACCTGCTCTCTCTCTCTCACTCTCTGTTTTTCTCTCTCTCTGTCTCTTCTATCTCTCTGTCTCCCTCTCTCACTCTCTCTGTCTATGTCTCTCTGTGTCTCCCCCATCTCTCTCTCTGTCTCTCGCCCTGTCTGTCTCTCTCCCTCTCTGTCTCTGACTCTTACTCTCTCTCTGTCTCTCTCTCTGTCTCTCTATCTCCCTTCTTCTCCTGTCAATCTCTCTCTATTTCTCTCTGTCTCTCTGCCTCTCTCTCTCCCTCTCTGTCTGTCAATCTCTCTCTATCTCTCTCTGTCTCTCTGTCTCAGTCTGTCTCTCTCTCTCTGCCTCTCTCTCTCCCTCTCTGTCTGTCAATCTCTCTCTGTCTCTCTGTCTCTCTCTCTCCCTCAGCCTGTCTTTCTCTCTGTCTCTCTCTCTCTCTCTGTCACTGTGTTTCTCTCTCTCTCTCTCCCTGTGTCTCTGTCTCTTCCTCCCTCTCTCTCTGCCTCTCTCTCACTCTCTCTCTGCCTCTCTTTCTGTCTGTCTCTTTCTCTCTCTCACTCTCTCAGTTTGTCTCACTGTCTGTCTTGCTCTCACCTTCTCTCTCTCTCTCACTCTCTCTCTGTCTCACTCTCTCTGACTCTCTCTCCCTCTGTCCCTCTCACTCTCATTCTGTGTCACTCTCTCTCTCTGCCTCTCTTCTGCCTCAAACTCTCTGCCTCACTTTCTCACTCTGTCTCTCTCACTCTCTGTCTCCCTCTCGCTCACTCTCTCTGTCTCTCACTCTCTCTCACTCTCTGCGTCACTCTCTCTCTCTGTCTCTCTCTCTCTTTCTCTCTCACTCTGTCTCCCTCTCTCTCACTCTCTGTTTCTCTCTCACACTCACTCTCTGCCTCTCTCTCACTCACTCGCTGTCTCTCTCTCTCTCACTCTCTCTGTCTCTGTCTCAGTGTCACTCTCTCTCTCCTTGTCTCTGTCCCTCTCACTCTCTGTCTCTCTCTCCTCTCCATCTCTCTCTCTCTCTCTCTCCCTCTGCCTTGCTGTCTGTCTGTCTCTCTCTCTCTTTCTAATTTTCTCTCCACTCTGTCTCTCTCT
>NW_027649831.1:82500-90000 GCF_965287045.1 Carcharhinus amblyrhynchos | reverse complement strand
GAGAGAGAATGAGAGAGAGTCAGAGAGAGAATGAGAGAGTGAGTGAGAGAGAGAGAGACAGACAGACAGACAGACAGAAAGAGTGAGAGAGAGAAACAGAGACCAAGTGAGAGATAGATCGAGAGAGAGAGACAGAGACCGAGAGAGAGACAGAGACAGAGAGACAGACAGACAGACAGAGAGACAGAGGCAGACTGAGAGACAGCGTGAGCGACAGAGAGAGAGAGAGACAGAGTGAGAGAGAGACAGAGAGAGAGAGAGAGAGAGAGTGAGGCAGAAAGAGAGAGTGAGAGAGAGTCAGAGAGTGACAGGGAGACAGAGTGAGAGACAGAGAGAGAGACAGAGAGAGACTGAGAGAGACAGAGAGAGACTGAGAGAGAAAGAGAAACAGTGTGACAAACAGAAAGAAAGAAAGAGAGGGATAGAGGGAGAGAGAGAAACAGAGTGGGAGAGAGAGAGAGAAAAACAGAGTGACAGAGAGAGAGACAGAGAGAGACAGTGTGAGAAAGAGAGAGAGACAGAGAGAGACAGTGTGAGAAAGAGAGAGAGACAGAAAGAGAGACAGTGTGAGAAAGAGAGAGAGACAGAAAGAGAGAGAGAGATACAGAGGGAGAGAATGAGAGAGACAGACAGGGAGACAACGAGGCAGAGGGAGAGAGAGAGAAATAGAGAGGGAGAGGCAGACAGAGACAGAGGGAGAGATAGAGAGAGAGAGACAGAGGGAGAGAGAGACAGAGACAAGGAGAGAGAGTGAGTGACAGAGAGAGAGACAGAGAGAGTGAGATAGAGAGAGTGAGATAGAGAGAGGGAGAGACAGAGAGAGGGAGAGACAGAGATTGAGAGAGAGAAAGGGAGACAGAGACAGATAGAGAGACAGACAGACAGATAGAGAGACAAAGTGAGAGAGAGAGAGAGACACGGTGTGAGACAGGGAGAGTGAGAGAGAGAGAGAGACAGAGAGAGAAAGACAGAGATAGGCAGAGAGACAGTGAGAGAGAGAGTGAGACAGAATGAGAGACCAAGGGACAGAAAGACAGAGAGAAGCAGAGACAGAGACAGAGTGAGAGACAGAGAGACAGAGTGAGAGAGAGATAGGGACAGAGAGTGAGAGACAGAGCGTGAGACAGCAGTAGAGAGAAAGAGAGAGACAGACAGAGAGACAGACAGAGAGAGAGACAGAGGGAGAGAGAGGGACAGAGTGAGAGAGAGAGGCAGAGAGAGAGACAGAGAGACAGGCAGAGTGAGAGAGAGAGGCAGAGAGAGAGACAGAGGCAGAGTGAGAGGCAGAGTGAGTATGAGAGAGTGAGAGATTAGCAGAGGGAGAGACAGAGTGAGGGAGAGAGAGAGGGAAACAGAGTGACAGAGAGAGAGACAGAGAGAAAGAGACAGAGCGAGAGTGACAGAGGGGAAGAGAGAGAGACAGAGAGAGATAGAGAGAGAGAGACAGAGGGATAGAGAAGGAGAGAGACAGATAGAGAGACAGAGAGGCATAGGGAGAGAGAGAGACAGAAAGGGAGAGACAGAAAGACAGGGACAGAGATAGAGAGAGACAGGGACAGAGAGAGAGAGAGACAGAGGGAGGGAGAGACAGAGGGAGAGAGACACAGTGACAAGGAGAGAGCGAGAGACAGAGAGAGAGATGAGAGCAAGACACAGAGAGAGAAAGACAGAGGGACAGAGAGAGACAGAGAGCAAGACAGGGAGAGAGAGAGACAGAGAGAGAGGGAGACAGTGAGACAGAGAGAGAGGAAGGCAGACGGAGAGAGAAAGAGAGAGACAGACAGAGAGGCAGAGGGAGAAAGAGAGAGAGAGAGAGAGAGACAGAGAGAGTGAGAGAGAGAGTGAGAGAGAGAGAGGGACAGAGAGAGACTGAGAGAGAGAGAGAGACAGACAGAGACAGAGTGAGAGAGACACAGAGAGAGAGAGACAAAGTGAGAGAGAGAGACAGTGAGAGAGAGAGAGAGAGAGACAAAGTGAGGGAGAGAGAGAGACAGAGGGAGAGAGAGAGTGAGAGAGAGACAGAGGAGAGAGAGAGAGACAAAATGAGACAGAGAGAGACTGAGAGAGAGGAAGGCAGAGGTAGAGAGAAAGGGAGAGACAGAGAGAGTGAGAGAGAGAGACACACAGAGTGAGAGAGAGAAAGAGACAGAGTGAGAGACCGAGTGAGACAGAGAGAGAGAGAAAGAGAGCGAGAGAGAGAAAGAGAGTGAGACAAAGTGAGAGAGAGAGACAGCGAGAGAGAGAGACAGAGAGAGACAGAGTGAGCGAGAAAGAGAGAGAGACAGAGAGAGACAGACAGAGGGAGAGTGAAAGTGAGAGACAGAGGGAATTAGAGTGCGAGTGACAGAGAGAGACAGAAGTCAGAGAGAGAGAGACAGAGAGCAAGAGAGGGAAAGACAGAGGGAGAGAGACAGAGAGACAGTGGGACAGACAAAGAGAGGGACAGACAGAGAGACACAAAGGCAGAGGGAGAGCAAGAGAGACAGAGAGGGAGAGACAGACAGCGAGAGAGAGTCAGAGAGAGAGTCAGATAGAGAGAGAGAGACAGAGAGAGAGAGTCAGAGAGAGAGAGGGAGACAGGGACCGAGAGAGAGACAGAGACAGAGAGACAGAGACAGAGTGAGAGACAGAGTGAAGGACAGAAAAAGAGAGACAGAGTGAGAGATAAAGAGTCAAAGACAGAGAGAGAGAGACGGAGACAGAGAGAGAGAGATAGAGTGAGAAAGAGATACAGAGAGAGAAAGGCAGACAGTGAGAGAGAGAGACAAGGAGAGAGAGAGAGTGACAGTAAGACAGGGACAGAGAGAGCGAGAGACAGAGGAAAAGATAAGGGAGACACAGAGAGACAGAGACAGAGAGAGTGAGAGAAGAGAGAGACAGAGCGAGAGAGAGAGAGATACAGCACGAGAGAGACAGAGACAGAGAGTGGGGCAAAGAGAGACAAATGGAGAGAAACAGAGAGAGAGGGAGAGACAGAGAGAGAGAGAGACAGAGGGAGAGAGACACAGAGAGACACAGAGAGACACAAAGGGAGAGAGAGAGACACACAGGGAGAGAGAGAGACAGAGACAAGGAGTGAGAGAGAGTGACAGGAGACAGAGACAGACAGAGCGAGATACACAGAGAGTGAAAGAGAGATAGAGAGTGAGAGAGAGACAGAGAGAGAGAGAGACCAAGACAGTGTGAGAGAGAGAGAGAGACAGAGAGAGAGAGAGGGACAGAGAGAGAGAGAGAGGGACAGAGAAAGAGAGAGAGAGAGATAGAGAGAGAAAAACAGAGAGAGAGAAAGAGAGACACAGAGGGAGACAGACAGAGAGAGAGAGACAGAGAAGGAGAGAGAGACGGAGTGAGAGAGACAGAGAGAGAGGGAGACAGTGAGACAGAGAGAGAGGAAGTGAGAGGAAGAGAGAAAGAGAGAGAATGGCAGACAGGCAGAGGGAGAGAGAGAGACAGAGAGAGGGACAGAGAGAGAGAGAGCGACATAGAGAGAGTGAGAGGGAGACAGAGGTAGAGAGAGAGAGTGAGAGAGAGATGGACAGAGAGAGAGACAGAGTGGAGAGAGAGAGAGACAGAGATGGAGTGAGACAGAGACAGAGAGAGAGAGAGACAGAGAAAAAGATAGGGGAGACTCAGAGAGACAGAGACAAAGAGAGTGAGAGGGAGGGACAGAGAGTGAGAGCAGAGAGAGACAGAGCGAGAGAGATACAGAGCGAGAGAGGTACAGAGTGAGAGACGGAGAGAGATCGAGCGAGAGAGAGATAGCGAGAGAGACAGAGGGAGAGAGACAGATAGAGAGAGACAGAGAGAGAGACAGTGTGTGAGAGAGAGAGGGACAACGAGAGAGAGTGACAGAGAGGGAGAGAGACAGAGAGAGAAACAGAGAGAGAGACAGAGAGTGAGACAGAGAAAGGAACAGAGAGAGAGAGAGAGAGAGGGAGAGAGAAAGAGAGAGACAGACAGAGAGACAGAGACAGGCAAACAGACAGACAGACAGAGACAGAGACACGGACAGAGAGAGAGTGACAGAGAGACAGAGACAGAGAGAGCGAGAGAGATGAGGGGGGAGAGAGAGAGAGAGAGTGAGGCAGAGAGAAAGAGAGAGAGAGAGATACAGAGACAGTGAGAGAGGGGGACAGAGAGTGAGAGAGAGAGACAGAGAGAGAGAGAGAGAGACAGAGATTGAGAGAGAGAGGGACAGGGAGAGAGAGACAGCAAGAAGAGAGAGAAAGAGTGAGATAGAGAGAGAAACAGAGAGTGAGATAGAGAGAGAAACAGAGAGTGAGAGAGAGAGACAGAGAGAGAGAGACAGAGAAAGTGAGACAGACAGAGAGACTGAGAGAGAGAGAGAGAGAAACAGACAGTGAGAGAGAGAGAGAGAGACAGCGAGAGACAGAGAGAGAGAGAGCAACAAGGAGTGATAGAGTGATCGGGAGACAGAGACAGAGAGGGAGAGAGACAGAGAGAGAGGTGGGGAAGACACAGATAGACAGAGAGAGAGAGAGACAGAGAGAGACAGAGAGAGACAGAGGGAGAGAGGAAGACAGAGACCGCGAGAGAGGGTGAGAGAGAGAGAGATAGAGACGGAGAGAGAAAGAGAGAGAGAGACAAGGAGAGAGAGAGACAGGGAGACAGTGACAGAGGGGGAGAAAGACAGAGAGAGAGAGAGAAACAGAGAGAGACAGTGAGAGAGACAGAGAGAGAGGCAGAGGGAGAGAGAGAGACAAAGACAGAGAGAGAGACAGAGAGAGACAGCGTGAGAGACAGAGAGAGATAGAGAGACAGAGAGAGAGAGAGTGAGAGACAGAGAGAGAAACGGAGGGAGAGAGAAAGAGAAAGACAGACAGAGAGACAGAGAGAGGGAGAGAGTGACAGAGAGAGAGACAAAGTGAAGTTGAGAGACAGAGACAAAGTGAGAGACAGAGTGAGAGAGAGAGAGACAGAGAGAGAGAGAGACAGAGACAAAGTGAGAGAGAGAGGCAGAGAGAGAGAGAGAGACAGAGGGAGACTGTGATAGCGACAGAGGGAGAGAGAGAGACAGAGGGAGAGAGGGAGAGAAACAGAGTGACAGAGAGAGAGGGACAGAGAGAAAGTCAGATGGAGAGAGAGAGTGACAGAGAGAGAGAGACAGACTGAGAGAGAGAGACAGACAGAGAGAGAATGTAAGAGACAGAGAGAGAGACAGAGACCGAGACAGAGAGTGAGAGAGAGAGACAGAGTGAAGAACAGAGAGAGAGAGAGAGACAGAGAGAGAGAGAGACAGAGGGAGAGAGAAAGAGAGACACAGAGAGAGAGACAGAGAGAGACAGACAGACAGACAGACAGAGATGGAGTGAGACAAGGAGAGAGAGAGAGACAAGCAGAGAGAGAGAGTGACAGGGAGACAAAGACAGAGAGAGCAAGAGACAGAGGAAGAGTTGGGGGAGACACAGAGAGACAGAGACAGAGAGAGTGAGAGAGAGAGACAGAGAGTGAGAGGAGAGAGAGACAGAGCGGGAGAGAGAGAGATACAGCAAGAGAGAGAGACAGAGAGAGAGAGAGACAGAGAGAGAGACAGAGCGAGAGACAGTGAGGCAGAGAGGCAGAGAGTGAGACAGAGAGACAGAGAGAGACAAATGGAGAGAAACAGAGAGAGAGCGAGAGAGACAGAGAAAAGGAGTGAAAAAGAGTGACAGAGATACAGAGAGAGACAGAGCAAGAGACTCAGAGAGTGAGAGAGAGAGACAGAGCAGCTGGAGTACTGTGTGCAGTTTTGGGCGCCGCACCTGCGCAAGGATATTTTGGCCCTGGAGGGAGTGCAGAGGAGGTTTACTAGGCTGATACCGGAGTTGAGGGGATTGAGCTATGAGGAGAGGCTGAATAAACTAGGCTTGTACTCGTTAGAGTTTAGAAGAATGAGGGGAGATCTCATTGAGACGTATAAGATGATGAATGGGATGGATAGGATAGAGGTGGAGAGACTCTTCCCGCTCAAAAAAGACAGTAGGACTAGGGGGCACAGCCTCAAGATAAAGGGGAGGCGGTTTAGAACGGAGTTGAGGAGGAACTTCTTCACTCAAAGGGTGGTGAATATCTGGAATTCTCTGCCCGTTGAAGTGGTGGAGGCTGCCTCGCTAAATATTTTTAAGATGCGGGTTGATGGGTTTTTGATAAGAGAGGGGATTAAGGGTTATGGGGAGAGGGCGGGAAAGTGGAACTGAGCCACGACAGATCAGCCATGATCTTATTGAATGGTGGGGCAGGCTCGAAGGGCTAGATGGCCTACTCCTGCTCCTATTTCTTATGTTCTTATGTTCTTATGTTCTTATGAGACAGAGAGAGAGAGAGAGATACCGAGACAGTGAGAGAGAGAGGCAGAGAGAGAGAGAGAGCAGAGAGATAGAGGGGGAGAGAGAGAGAGAGAGAGACAGAGACAGAGAGAGCCAGAGAGAGAGAGACAGAGTGAGAGAGAGAGACAGAAAGAGAGAGACAGGGCGAGAGAGATACATAGAACATAGAACATTACAGCGCAGAACAGGCCCTTCGGCCCATGATGTTGCGCCGACCAGTTACAAAAACAATGACCCACTAACCTATACCAATCCCTTTTCGTCCATAAACCTATCCAGAGATCTCTTAAATGCCCCCAAACTAGGCGCATTTACAACTGCAGCAGGCAGGGCATTCCAATCCCTCACCACCCGCTGGGTAAAGAACCTACCCCTGACATCCGTCCTATAACTACCCCCCCTTAATTTAAAGCCATGCCCCCTCGTGCTAGCTTTCTCCATCCGAGGAAAAAGGCTATCACTATCCACCCTATCTAAACCTCTAATCATCTTATATGTTTCAATAAGATCCCCTCTTAGCCGCCTTCTTTCTAACGAAAACAACCCCAAATCCCTCAGTCTCTCCTCATAGGACCTCCCCTCCATACCAGGCAACATCCTGGTAAACCTCCTCTGCACCCTCTCCAAAGCCTCCACATCCTTCCTGTAATGTGGGGACCAGAACTGCACACAGTACTCCAAGTGCGGCCGCACCAGAGTTGTGTACAGTTGCAACATGACGCTGCGACTCCTAAATTCAATCCCCCTACCAATAAACGCCAAGACACCGTACGCCTTCCTAACAACCTTATCTACTTGATTCCCAACTTTCAGGGATCTATGTACACATACACCTAGATCCCTCTGCTCCTCCACACTATTCAGAGTCCTCCCGTTAGCCCTAAGAGATGAGAGACAGAGAAAGTGAGATAGAGAGAGAGTGAGAGACAAAGAGAGAGAGAGAGATAGAGAGAGTAAAACAGAGAGAGAGAGAGAGACAGAGCGAGAGAGAGACAGAGAGAGAGAAAGAGAGACACAGAGGGAGACAGACAGAGAGAGAGAGAGATAGAGAGAGAGAGAGACAGAAGGAGAGAGCCAGAAGGAGAGAGACGGAGTGAGAGAGACAAAGAGAGAGAGGGAGACAGTGAGACAGAGAGAGATGAATAGAGAGGGAGAGAGTAAGAGAGAGAATGGT
>NW_027649831.1:62500-80000 GCF_965287045.1 Carcharhinus amblyrhynchos | reverse complement strand
GGAGAGAGAGAGACAGAGGGAGATAGAGAGGGAGAGACAGTGAGAGAGAGACAGAGAGAGATAGATAGAGAGAGAGAGACAGAGAGGGAGAGAGAGAGACAGCGAGAGAGACTGAGAGAAAGACAGTGAGAGAGAGGGAGAAAGAGATAGATAGAGAGAGACAGGGAGGGAGAGAGAGAGAGACAGCGAGAGAGACAGAGAGAGAGAGAAACAAAGAGGCAGAGACAGAGAGAGCGAGAGACAGAGAGAGATGAGGGAGAGAGAGAGAGAGACAGAGAGAGAGCCAGAGTGAGAGAGACAGAGTGAGAGACAGAGAGGCAGAGGGAGAGGGAGAGAGAGACAGAGAGGCAGAGGGAGAGGGAGAGAGAGACAGAGAGGGAGAGACAGAGTCAGAGAGAGACAGAGTCAGAGAGAGAGAGACAGACAGACAGACAGAGAGAGATACAGAGGGAGAGAGAGACAGAGACAAGGAGAGAGAGAAACAGAGAGACAGAGACAGAGAGAGTGAGAGTGAGAGGGAGGGACAGAGAGTGAGAGCAGAGAGAGACAGAGCGAGAGAGATACAGAGTGAGAGAGATACAGAATAAGTGACGGAGAGAGAGAGAGATAGAGACAGATAGACAGAGAGACTGAGAGAGAGACAGATAGACAGACAGTGAGAGAGAGAGAGAGAGAGAGACAGAGAGAGAGAGAGGGGGAGACAGTGAGACAGACAGAGAGGAAGACAGCGGGAGAGAGAAAAACAGACACATAGGCAGAGGGAGTGAGAGAGAGAGGTAGACAGAGAGACAGAGAGAGAGATAGACAGAGAGACAGGGAGAGAGATAGACAGAGAGAGAGAGACAGAGAGAGAGAGAGACAGACAGAGAGAGAGGGAGACAGAGAGGGAGAGAGAGAGCGAGGGAGAGGGAGAGACAGAGAGAGAGAGAGAATGAGAGACAGAGGCAGAGAGAGAGAGAGAGAGATAGAGAGAGAGAGAAAGAGATGGAGCGAGAGACACAGACAAAGAGTCAGACAGAGAGAGAGAGAGACAGAGAGTGAGAGAGAGAGAAAGAGAGACAGAGAGACTGACAGAGAGGGAGAGACAGAGGGAGAGAGAGAGACAGAGAGAAGGAGAGAGAGAGTGACAGAGAGGCAGAGACAGAGACAAAGACAGACTGAGAGATTGACAGAGAGAGAGATAGACAGAGAGAGAGACAGAGAGAGGCAGAGAGAGTAAGAGACAGTGAGGGAGAGAGAGACAGCGAGAGAGGGAGAGAGAGAGAGAGAAAGAGAGACAGTGAGAGAGAGACATTGAGGGAGAGAGACAGAGTGAGAGAGACAAGGAGAGGGATAGAGTGACTGGGAGACAGAGACAGAGAGGGAGAGACACAGAGATAGAGAGAGACAGAGACAGAGAGAAAGAGAGAGTCAGAAGGAGAGAGAGAGACAAAGTGAGAGTGAGAGAGACAGAGGAAGAGAGAGAGTGAGAGAGAGAGATAGACAGAGAGAAAGACAGACTGAGAGAGAGTGAGAGAGACAGACAGACTGAGAGAGAGAGAGAGAGAGATAGAGAGAAAGGGAGACAGAGAGCGAGAGAGAGACAGAGAGAGAGAGAGTAACATACAGAGAGGGAGAGACAGAGAGGGAGAGATACAGAGAGGGAGAGGCAGAGAGCCAGTGACAAGGAGAGAGAGAGAGTGACAGGGAGACAGTGACAGAGAGAGCGAGAGACAGAGAGAGAGGGAGGATGAGAGAGAGACAGAGATAGATAGAGAGAGAGACAGAGAGAGTGAGAGAGAGATAGAGAGAGAGAGAGAGAGAGTGAGAGAGACAGAAAGAGAGAGGCAGAGTGAGAGAGGCAGAGAGAGAGAAAAACAGAGAGAGACAGAGAGTCAGAGAAAGAGAGGGAGACAGAGTGGGAGAAGAGAGAGAGAGAGAGACAGAGCCATAGAGAGTGGCAGTGAGAGAGACAGAGACAGAGTGAGAGACACAGAGCGAGAGACAGAGTGAGAGATAGAGACAAAGACAGAGAAACAGAGAGTGAGACAGAGTGAGAAAGAGACAGAGACAGCGAGAGAGAGAGACAGAGACAGAGGGAAAGAGAAAGAGAGACACAGAGAGAGAGAGAGCCAGAGTGAGAGAGAGAGAGACTGACTGAGAGGGAGAGACTCACTGAGAGAGAGACAGAGTGAGAGAGAGACAGATTGAGAGAGATAGAGTCAGACAGTGAGAGACGGAGAGAGAGACAGAGGGATAGGGAAAGAGAGAGACAGAGAGAGAGAGAGACAGATTGAGAGAGATAGAGTCAGACAGTGAGAGACAGAGAGAGGGACAGAGAGATAGAGAAAGAGACAGACAGAGAAAGAGAGACAGTGTGAAACAGACAGAGTGAGAGAGAGAGAAAGAGACAGAGTGAGAGACACAGTGAGAGACAGAGAGAGACAGACAGACAGAATGAGAGAGACAGACAGAGAGAGAGACAGAGAGAGAGAGAGAGATTATCAGTGGGAGAGACAGAGTGAGAGATTGAGAGAGACAGAGGGAGAGAGAGAGGGGGCAGAGTGACAGAGAGAGAGAGACAGAAAGAAAGACAATACTGAGAGAGAGGGACGGAGAGACAGAGAGAGAGAGAGAGACAGAGAGAGAGAGACAGAGAGACAGAGACAGACAGAACGAGGGACACTGATAGTGATGGGGGATAGAGAGAGAGACCGAGAGAGAGACAGACAGACAGACAGAGACGAGAGAGAGAGAGTGAGTGTTAGAGAGAGAGAGAGAGACAGAGAGTGAGAGCGAGGGAGAGACAGAGTCAAGGAGGCAGGGACAGAGAGAGTGAGAGACAGACAGACAGAGAGTGAGAGACAGAGACAGAGAGTGAGAGAGAGAGAAGCAGAGAGTGGTAGAGACAAAGAGTGAGAGACAGAGAGAGTGAGGGAGAGAGGCAGAGAGAGAGAGAGAGAGAGACAGAGAGAGTGAGAGAGAGAGATAGATAGACAGGGTGAGAGAAAGAGAGTGAGAGAGAGAGGGAGAGTGAGGGAGAGAGACACAGAGAGAGAGAGAGAGGGGGGGAGAGAAAGTGAGACATAGTGAGAGAGAGAGAGAGAGGGACAGAGAGAGACAGAGAGAGAGACACAGAGGGAGAGAGAGACAGAAACAAGGAGTGAGAGAGAATGACCGGTAGACAGAGACAGAGAGTGAGAGACTCGGAGACTGAGAGAGACAGAGAGATAGAGAGACAGAGACAAGGAGAGAGAGAGTGACAGCGGGACAGAGAGAGAGACAGAGAGAGAGAGAGAGAAAGACAGAGCGAGAGACAGAGGGGGAGACAAAGAGAGAGACTGACAGAGAGGCAGAGAGAGAGAGACAGAGGGAGAGTGAGAGAGACTGAGTGAGAGAGAGATAGAGAGAGAGACAGAGACAAAGTGAGAGAAAGAGTGATAGAGATAGAGTGAGGGAGAGAGACAGAGAGAGACAGAGAGACAGAGACAGAGAGAGAGTGAGACAGAGAGAGAGTGAGGGAGAGAGAGAGACAGAGAGAGAGAGACAGTGTGAGATAGACAGAGGGAGAGAGTGAGACAGAGACAGTGAGAGACACAGTAAGAGACAGAGAGAGACAGACAGACAGAATGAGAGAGACAGACAGAGAGAGAGACAGAGAGAGAGAGAGAGATTAACAGAGGGAGAGACAGAGTGAGAGAGAGAGAGAGAGACAGAGTGAGAGAGAGAGGGGGCAGAGTGACAGAGAGAGAGAGACAGAAAGACATACTGAGAGAGAGGGACAGAGAGAGAGACAGAGAGAGAGATTGACAGAGAGACAGAGACAGACAGAACAAGGGACACTGATAGTGATGGGGGATAGAGAGAGAGACCGAGAGAGAGAGACAGACAGAGATGAGAGAGAGTGAGTGAGAGAGAGAGAGAGAGTCAGAGCAAGGGAGAGACAGAGTCAAAGAGGCAGAGACAGAGAGAGTGAGAGAGACAGACAGACAGAGAGTGAGAGAGAGTGAGACAGAGAGTGAGAGAGAGAGAAGCAGAGAGTGAGAGACACAAAGAGTGAGAGACAGAGAGAGTGAGCGAGAGAGGCAGAGAGACAGAGAGATTCAGAGCGAGAAAGATAGAGAGAGTGAGAGAGAGAGGGAGAGAAAGAGAGTGAGACGGAGAGTGAGAGAGAGGGAGAGAGAGAGACAGAGACAAGGAGAGAGAGTGACATACAGACAGACAGAGAGAGAGGGTGTGGACAGAGTGAGAGAGGGAGAGAGTGAGAGAGTCTGAGAGGCAGAGAAAGAGAGAGACAGAGACAGTGAGAGAGAGAGAGAGACAGGGAGCAGAGATTGAGAGAGAGAGAGACAGAGGGAGAGAGGCAGAGACAGAGAGAGAGTGAGGGAGAGAGAGAGTCAGCGAGAGAGAGAACAGAGGGAGAGAACAGAGGGAGAGAGAGACAGAGGGACTGACAGAGATAGAGAGAGAAACAGAGAGAGACAGTGTCAGAGAGAGAGGGAGACAGAGGGAGCGAGATAGAGGGAGACAGAGAAGCAGAGATAGTGAGAGGGAGAGACAGAGAGAAAGAGAGACAGACAGAGAAGCAGAGGGAGAGAGAGAGAGACAGTGAGACAGAGAGAGTGAGAGAGATAGACAGAGAGAGAGGCAGAGAGAGACACAGAGAGAGAGGCAGAGAGAGAGACAGAGAGACAGAGACAAAGACTGAGAGAGAGAGACAAAGACAGAGAGAGAGAGACAGAGTGACAGAGAAAGAGAGACAGAGACAGAGCGGGGGAGGGAGAGAGACAGAGTGAGAGAGAGAGAGAAAGACAGAGAGAGAGAGTGAGACAGAGTGAGAGGAACAGAGAGAGAGACAGAGAGAGAGACAGAGTGAGACAGAGAGAGACAGAGAGACGGAGAGAGAGATTCAAAGAGACAGAGGGAGAGAGAAAGAGAGACAGAGGGAGAGAGAGTAAGAGAGAGAGACTGAGAGAGAGACAGAGAGAGAGAGATACAGAGTGAGTGACAGAGAGAGAGATAGAGTCAGAGAGTGAGAGAGAGAGTAAGAGACAGAGCGAGAGAGAAAGAGAGAGATAGACAGAGAGAGACAGAGTGAAAGAGACAGAGTGAGAAGAGAGAGAGAGACAGAGTGAGAGAGACAGAGTGAGAGAGAGAGACAGAGACAGAGTGAGAGACAGAGTGAGAAACTGAGAGACAGACTGACAGAGTGAGAGTGACAGAAAGAGAGAGAGAGACAGAGACAGAGACAGACAGATTGTGTGAGAGAGAGAGAGAGAGACAGAGAGTGAGAGCCTGAGAGAGACAGAGTCAGAGATAGGGAGACAGAGAGAGTGAGAGAGACAGACAGACAGAGAGAGTGAGAGACAGAGAGAGAGAGACAGACAGAGAGTGAGAGAGAGACAGAGAGAGTGAGAGAGAGAAAGAAACAGAGAGAGAGAGGCAGAGACAGAGTGAGAGAGAGACAGTGACAGAGAGTGAGAGAGAGAGACAGAGAGAGTGAGAGAGAGAGACAGAGATAGAGAGAGAGAGACAGTGAGAGAGAGAGACAGAGGGAGAGAGAGACAGAGACAAGGAGAGAGAGTGAGTGACAGAGAGAGACAGACAGAGTGAGATAGAGAGAGACAGAGAGTGAGAGAGAGAGGAGAGGGAGAGACAGCAAGAGTGAGAGAGAGGGAGAGACAGAGAGTGAGATAGATACAGAGTGAGCGACAGAGAGGGAGAGATAGAGACAGAGAGTGAGAGAGAGAGTAAGAGACAGAGCGAGAGACAGAGACAGAGAGAGAGACAGAGAGAGGCAGAGACTGAGACAGAGTGAGAGAGACAGAGAGAGAGAGGCTGAGAGAGAGAGGGATACAGAGGGAGAGAGAAAGAGAGAGACAGACAGAGAGGCAGAGGGAGTTGGAGAGAGAGAGAGATAGAGAGACAGAGAGAGAGAGAAAGAGTGAGAGAGAGAGAGGGAGAGAGAGAGAGAGACAGAGGCAGAAAGAGAGAGTGAGAGAGAGAGATTCAGAGAGAGAGACAGGGAGACAGAGTGAGAGACAGAGAGAGACTGAGAGAGACTGAGAGAGAGAAAAACAGTGTGACAGACAGAGAGACAGAGAGAGAGGGACAGAGGGAGAGAGAGAAACAGAGTGAGAGAGACAAGAGAAAGAGAGAGACAGAGACAGAGGGAAGAGAGAGAAAAACAGAGTGACAGAGAGAGAGAGAGACAGAGACGAAGACAGACTGAGGAGAGAGAGAGAGACAGAGAGAGAGAGACGGAGGGAGAGAGCGAGAGAGACAGTGTGAGAGAGAGAGAGAGAAAGAGAGAGAGAGGGAGAGAG
This sequence comes from Carcharhinus amblyrhynchos, assembly GCF_965287045.1. NCBI lineage: Eukaryota > Metazoa > Chordata > Chondrichthyes > Carcharhiniformes > Carcharhinidae > Carcharhinus > Carcharhinus amblyrhynchos. Next base: position 73,695 of record NW_027649831.1, on the reverse strand, counting down.
AAAGAGAGAGACAGACAGGGAGACAGTGAGGCAGAGAGAGAGAGATAGAGAGGGAGAGACCGACAGACAGAGACAGAGCGAGAGACAGAGAGAGAGAGACAGAGGGAGAGAGAGAGACAGAGAGAGAGAGAGAGTGAGTGACAGAGAGAGACAGACAGAGTGAGATAGAGAGAGAGACAGAGAGTGAGAGAGAGAGGAGAGGGAGAGACAGCAAGAGTGAGAGAGAGGGAGAGACAGAGAGTGAGAGAGAGAGGGAGACAGAGAGAGATAGAGAGACAGAGAGAGAGTGAGAGACAGACAGATAGAGAGACAGAGTGAGAGAGAGAGTCAGAGACATTGTGCGACAGAGAGAGTGAGAGAGAGAGAGTGAGAGAGAGACAGAGTGAGAGAGAGGCAGAGAGGGAGAGAGAGGCAGAGACACAGAGGGAAGGAGAGAGAGTGACAGGGAGACAAAGACAGAGAGAGAGAGAGACAGAGAGAGAGAGACAGAGTGAGCAAGAAAGCGAGAGAGAGACAGAGAGAGACAGACAGAGGGAGAGTAAAAGAGAGAGACAGAGGGAAATAGAGTGCGAGTGACAGAGAGAGAGACAGACAGAGAGCGAGAGAGGGAAAGACAGAGAGAGTGAGAGACAGAGAGAGACAGAGGGAGACACAAAGATAGAGACAGAAAGGCAGAGGGAGAGCGAGAGAGACAGAGAGGGAGAGACAGACAGAGAGAGAGAGTCAGAGAGAGAGAGAGACAGAGTGAGTGAGTGAGAGAGAGAGAGAGAGACAGGGACCGAGAGAGAGACAGAGAGAGACAGAGACAGAGACAGAGTGAGAGACAGAGTGAAGGACAGAAAGGGAGAGACAGGGTGAGAGAGAAAGAGTGAAAGACAGAGACAGAGAGACAGAGACAGAGAGAGAGAGACAAAGTGGGAAGAGAGACAGAGAGAGACAGACAGGCAGACAGCGAGAGAGAGAGACGGAGACAGAGAGAGAGTGACAGTAAGACAGAGACAGAGAGCGCGAGAGACAGAGAAAGAGATAGGGGAGACACAGAGAGACAGAGACAGAGAGAGTGAGAGTGAGAGGGAGGGACAGAGAGTGAGAGCAGAGAGAGACAGAGCGAGAGAGATACAGAGTGAGAGAGATACAGAATAAGTGACGGAGAGAGAGAGAGATAGAGACAGATAGACAGAGAGACTGAGAGAGAGACAGATAGACAGACAGTGAGAGAGAGAGAGAGAGAGAGACAGAGAGAGAGAGAGGGGGAGACAGTGAGACAGACAGAGAGGAAGACAGCGGGAGAGAGAAAAACAGACACAGAGGCAGAGGGAGTGAGAGAGAGAGGTAGACAGAGAGAGAGATAGACAGAGAGACAGGGAGAGAGATAGACAGAGAGAGAGAGACAGAGAGAGAGATAGACAGAGAGACAGGGAGAGAGATAGACAGAGAGAGAGAGACAGAGAGAGGGAGAGACAGAGAGAGAGAGAGATTAACAAGACAGAGTGAGGGAGAGAGAGACAGAGAGAGAGAGAGAGGGAAACCGAGTGACAGAGGGAGAGAAAGACAGAGAGAAAGACAATCTGAGAGAGAGAGACAGAGAGAGAGAGACAGAGGGAGAGAGAGAGAGAGAGATAGATAGAGAGAGAGACAGAGAGAGAGACAGTGTGAGAGAGACAGAGAGACAGAGGGAGAGAGAGAGATAGACAGAGAGAGATCGAGAGAGACAGAGATAGTGAGAGAGACAGAGGGAGAGAGAGACAGAGAGAGTGAGGGAGAGAGAGATAACGGGAGAGAGTGACAGAGAGGGAGACAGACAGAGAGAGTGAGACAGAGAGAGGAACAGAGAGAGAGAGGGAGAGAGAATGAGAGAGACAGACAGAGAGACAGAGAGGCAGAGGGAGAAATAAAGAGAGAGAGAGACAGACAGACAGAGACAGAGGGAGAGAGAGAGAGACAGACAGAGAGTGAGAGACAGAGACACGGAGAGAGAGAGAGTGACAGAGAGACAGAGACAGAGAGAGCGAGAGACAGAGAGAGAGATGAGGGGGAGAGAGAGAGATAGAGAGTGAGACGAGAGAAAGAGAGAGAGAGAGAGACAGTGAGAGAGGGAGACAGAGAGTGAGAGAGAGAGGGGGAGAGAGAGAGAGAAACAGCAAGAGAGAGAGAGAGAAAGAGTGAGATCGAGAGAGAAACAGAGAGTGAGAGAGAGAGAGAGAGAGACAGTGAGAGAGAGAGACAGACTGAGGGAGAGTCAGAGAGAGATAGAGAGAGATAGAGACAGAGAGAGAGAGACAGCGAGAGAGTAAGAGAGAGTGAGAAATAGCAACAAGGAGCGATAGAGTGATAGGGAGACAGGGACAGAGAGGGAGAGAGAGAGACAGGCAGAGACAAAGTGAAAGAGAGAGAGAGAGAGGCAGAAAGAGAGAAATAGAGGGAGAGAGAGAGTGAGAGAGTGACAGCGACAGAGGGAGAGAGAGAGAGAGAGACAGAGGGAGAGAAACAGAGTGACAGAGAGAGAGGGACATTGAGAAAGTCAGACGGAGAGAGAGTGACAGAGAGAGAGACAGACTGAAATAGACAGACAGACAGAGAATGTAAGTAACAGAGAGGGAGAGACAGAGAGAAAAACAGAGAGAGACGGAGAGAGAGAGACAGAGGGAGAGAGAGACAGAGAGGGAGAGAGACAGAATGAGAGAGACAGAGAGAGAGACAGAGAGAGAGAGAGACAGAGAGAGAGGGAGACAGTGAGACAGAGAGAGATGAAGAGAGAGGGAGAGAGAAAGAGAGATAATGACAGAGAGGCCGAGGGAGAGACAGACAGAGAGAGAGAGAGTGACAGAGAGAGAAAGAGTGAGAGGTAGAGAGAGAGAGAGTGAGAGAGAGAGGGACAGAGAGAGAGAGAGAGAGAAAGAGAAGAGAGAGAGAGAGAGAGAAAGAGTGGGAGAGAGAGAGAGAGAAAGAGAGAGAGACCGAGAGAAAGAAAGATAGAGTGGAAGGGAGAGAGGCAGAGAGTGAGACAGAGACAGAGACAGAGATGGAGTGAGACATAGACAGAGAGAGAGAGAGAGACAAGGGACAGAGAGAGAGAGAGAGAGAGAGAGACAGAGAGACAAGGAGAGGGAAAGTGACAGGGAGACAGAGACAGAGAGAGTGAGAGAGAGGGACAGAGAGAGAGACAGATAGAGCAAGAGAGACAAACAGAGAGAGACAGAGAGAGAGAGACAGAAGAGAGAGAGAGAGACTGAGAGAGAGACAGAGAGAGAGCCAGAGACAGAGAGAGATACTGAGACAGTGAGAGACAGAGAGAGAGACAGAGAGGAGAGAGACAGACAAAGACAGAGTGAGCGAGAGAGAGGAGACAGGCAGACAGGCAGAGAGAGCCAGACAGAGAGAGACAGAGAGAGCCAGACAGAGAGAGAGAGAGAGGGAGAGAGTGAGAGAGAGAGAGAGAGACAGTTTGAGAGAGATACAGATGAGAGACAGAGAAAGCGAGATGGAGAGAGAGAGTGAGAGACAAAGATTGAGAGACAGAGTGAAGGCAGAGCGAGAGACAGAGTGGGAGAGAAAGAGTGAGACCGACAGCGAGACAGAGAGAGTGACAGAGGGAGAGAGAGAGAGACTGAGCGGGAGAGAAAGAGAGAGACCGACAGAGAGACAGAGAAAGAGACAGAGGGAGAGAGAGAGACAGTGAGACAGAGAGAGAGACTGAGTGAGAGAGAGAGACAGAGAGAGAGACTGAGACAGAGTGAGAGGCAGAGTGAGAGATACAGAGTGAGAGAGACAGGAGAGAGAGAGAGACAGAGAAACAGAGAGGGACTGAGAGTCAGAGAGAGAGAGGGGAAATAGAGGGAGACAGAGAGAGAGTTAGAGTTAGAGATAGAGAGAGTGAGAGATTAACAGAGAGAGAGACAGAGTGAGGGAGAGAGAGGGGAAACACAGTGACAGAGAGAGTGACAGAGAGAAAGACAGACTGAGAGAGAGAGAGACAGAGGGAGAGACAGAGAGAGAGAGAGAGACAGAGATTGATAGAGAGACAGAGACAGCGTGAGAGAGAGAGACAGAGAGAGATAGATAGAGAGAGAGAGACAGAGAGAGGAAGAGAGAGAGAGATAGAGACATTGAGAGACAGAGGGAGAAAGAGACACACAGAGAGATAGAGATAGCGAGAGAGAGACAGAAATAGAGACAGAGAGAGAGACAGACAGACAGACAGAGACAGTGAGAGAGAGAGAGACAGAGAGAGAGAGAGACAGAGGGAGAGAGAGACAGAGAGACAGACAGACAGAGACAGACAGTAAGATACAGAGAAACAGAGAGACAGAGAGAGCCAGAGAGAGAGACACAGAGAGAGAGAGACAGAGTGAGAGACAGAGAAAGCGAGACAGGGAGAGAGGGACAGAGTGAGAGACAGAGCCAGAGACAGGGGGGGAGAAAGAGAGAGTCAGACAGAGACAGGGAGTGACAGAGGGAGAGAGAGAAACAGAGAGAGAGAGACAGAGACAGAGTGAGAGACAGAGTGAGAGATAGAGCGAGAGACAGAGGGGGAGAATGAGAGAGACAGACAGAGAGACAGAGAGAGTGACAGAGGGAGAGAGAGAGAGGGACAGTGAGAGAGAGAGAGAGAGACAGAGAGAGAGACAGAGAGAGAGGGAGACAGTGAGACAGAGAGAGATGAAGAGAGAGTGAGAGAGAAAGAGAGATAATGACAGAGAGGCAGAGGGAGAGAGAGACAGAGAGAGAAAGTGAAAGAGAGAGAGTGAGAGGTAGAGAGAGAAAGTGAGAGAGAGAGGGACAAAGAGGGAGAGCGAGACAGAGTGGGAGAGACAGAGAGAGAAAGAGAGAGAGTCAGAGAGAGAAAGAAAGAGACAGAGAGAGATGAAGAGAGAAGGAGAGAGAAAGAGAGAGAATGGCAGAGAGGCAGAGGGAGAGAGAAACAGAGAGACGGAGAGAGCGACAGAGAGAGAGAATGAGAGCGACATAGAGAGAGAGTGAGAGGGAGACAGAGGTAGAGAGAAAGAGTGAGAGAGAGAGGGACAGAGAGAGAGAGACAAAGTGGGAGAGAGGGACAGAGAAAGAGAGAGAGACAGAGAGAGAAAGAAAGAGAGAGTGGAAAAGAGAGAGACAGAGAGAGAGATAGAGAGAGACAGAGATGGAGTGAGACAGAGACAGACAGAGAGAGAGACAAGGAGAGAGAGAGAGACAGAGAGAGAGGGAGACAAGGAGACAGAGAGAGTGACAGGGAGAGACAGACAGAGCGAGAGAGAGGGACAGAGAATGAGAGGAGAGAGAGACAGAGCGAGAAAGAGTGAGATAGAGCGTGAGAGTGAGACAGAGAGAGAGACAGAGAGAGAGAGACAGAGGGAGAGAGAGTGAGGCAGAGAGGCAGAGAGTGAGACAGAGAGAGAGAGAGACAAGGAGAGACAAATGAAGAGAAACAGAGAGAGAGAGAGAGAGAGAGACAGATACAAGGAGTGAAAAAGAGTGACAGAGAGACAGAGACAGACAGAGCGAGAGACAGAGACAGAGAGAGAGAGAGACAGAGACAGAGAGGAATGAGGTAGAGAGAGAGGAACAGAGAGAGAGAGACAGAGAGAGAGAGGCAGAGGGAGAGAGAGAGAGTGAGATAGAGGGAGAGAGAGAGACAGACAGAGAAAGACAGAGAGAAAGAGTGAGAGAGAGACAGAGACAGAGGGAGAGAGAGGGACAGACGGAAAGAGAGAGAAGCAGAGTGACACTGAGACAGAGAGAGAGAGTGAGAGAGAGAGAGACAGAGAGTGAGAGAGAGGGAGACAGAGTGAGAGAGAAAGAGAGAGACAGAGTGACAGAGAGAGTGAGAGAGAGGGAGCCAGAGAGTGAGAGAGACAGAGAGAGAGTGAGTGAGGCAGAGAGAGTGAGGCAGAGAGAGAGAGAGAGTGATACAGAATGAGAATGAGAGGGACAGAGAGAGATAGAGAGTCAGAGAGAGTCAGAGAGAGTGAGACAGAGAGAGAGTGAGAGAGAGAGAGAGAAAGTGAGAGCAAGACAGACAGTGAGACAAACTGAGAGAGTGAGAGAGAGAAAGAGACAGACAGAAAGAGAGGCAGAGAAAGAGTGAGGAAGACAGAGAGACAGAGGGAGAGAGCGAGAAACAGGGTGACAGAGATAGAGAGACAGAGAGAAAGACAGACTGAGGGTGAAAGAGTGACAGAGAGAGACAGACTGAGACAGAGAGAGATAGGGAGAGATTGACAGACAGACAGGGAGAAAGACAGACAGAGAGACAGAGAGAGTAAGAGTCAGAGGCAGAGAGGGAGAGAGACTGAGAGAGAGAGAGAGACTGAGAGAGAGATGGGGAGACAGAGAGAGTGAGAGACAGAGAGAGAGAAAAACAGAGAGACAGTGAGAGAGAGAGAGCAGGTGAGAGACAGAGGGACAGCGAGTGCGAGACACAGAGAGAGATAGACAGAGAGAGCGATAGAGACAGAGAGTGAGAGAGAGAGTGAGAGACAGAGCGTGAGACAGCAGGAGAGAGAAAGAGAGAGACCGAGAGAGAGACAGACGGAGACAGAGGGACAGAGTGAGAGAGAGAGAGAGACAGAGAGTGAGAGAGATAGAGTGAGAGACAGAGCGAGAGACAGAGGGAGAAAGAGAGAGAGACAGTCAGAGAGACAGGGAGAGAGACAGAGCGAGAGAGAGAGAGACAGAGAGAGAGAGAGAGACAGAGACAGAGTGAGAGGCAGAGTGAGAGACAGAGCGAGTCTGAGAGAGTGAGAGATTAACAGAGGGAGAGACAGAGTGAGGGAGAGAGAGAGGGAAACAGAGTGACAGAGAGAGAGAGAGACAGAGAGAAAGAGACAGAGCGAGAGTGACAGAGGGGAAGAGAGAGAGACAGAGAGAGACAGAGATAGAGAGAGAGAGACAGAGGGATAGAGAAGGAGAGAGACAGATAGAGAGACAGAGAGGCACAGGAAGAGAGAGAGAAGGAGAGAGACAGAGAGACAGAGATAGAGAGAGACAGGGGCAGAGAGAGAGAGAGAGACAGAGGGAGAGAGAGAGAGGGAGGGAGAGACAGAGGGAGAGAGACACAGTGACAAGGAGAGAGAGCGAGAGACAGAGCGAGAAAGACAGAGGGACAGAGAGAAAGACAGAGAGGGAGACAGGGAGAGAGAGACAGAGACAAAGAGAGAGGGAGACAGTGATACAGAGAGAGAGGAAGGCAGACGGAGAGAGAAAGAGAGAGACAGACAGAGAGGCAGAGGGAGAAAGAGAGAGATAGACAAAGAGAATGAGAGAAACAGAGACAAAGAGTGAGAGAGCGAGAGAGAGAGTGAGAGAGAGAGAGGGACAGAGAGAGAGACAGAGAGAGAGTGAGAGAGAGAGAGAGGGACAGAGAGAGAGACAGAGTGAGAGAGAGAGAGAGAGACAAAGAGAGAGAGACAGAGGTAGAGATAGAGAGGGAGACAAAGTGAGGGAGAGAGAGAGGCAGAGAGAGAGACAGAGGGAGAGAGAGAGTGAGAGAGAGACAGAGGGAGAGAGAGAGTGAGAGAGAGACAGAGGGAGAGAGAGAGAGACAAAATGAGAGAGATAGACACTGAGAGAGAAGAAGGCAGAGGTAGAGAGAAAGGGAGAGACAGAGAGAGAGAGTGAGAGAGAAAAAGAGACAGAGTGAAAGACCGACAGAGGCAGAGAGAGAGACAGAGAGAGAGAGAGAAAGAGAGCGAGACAAAGTGAGAGAGAGAGACAGCGAGAGAGAGAGAGAGAGACAGAGAGAGAGGGAGAGACAGAGGGAAGGAGAGAAAGAGAGTGACAGCGAGACAAAGACATAGAGAGAGAGAGACAGAGACAGAGACAGTGTGAGCGAGAAAGAGAGAGAGAGACAGACAGAGGGTGAGTGAAAGAGAGAGCCAGAGAGAGAGAGACAGAGTGAGAGAGATAGGGAGAGAAAGTGAGAGACAGAGCGAGAGACAGAGGGGGAGAAAGAGAGAGACCGAGAGAGTGACAGAGGGAGAGGGAGAGAGAAGGACAGTGAGAGAGAGAGTAAGAGAGAGAGACAGAGAGAGAGAGAGAGGCAGAGACAGAGTGAGAGACAGAGTGGGAGAGAGAGACAGAGACAGAGAGAGACACAGAGGGAGATAGAGACAGAGCCAAGGAGTGAGAGAGAGTGACAGAGAGACAGAGACAGACAGAGTGAGAGACAAAGAGAGTGAAAGAGAGAGAGAGTGAGAGAGAGAGAGAGAGATGAAGAGAGACAGAGACAGAGATACAGAGAGACAGAGAGAGCCAGAGAGAGAGAGAGAGACAGAGAGAGAGTGAGAGAGAGAGAGAGAGAGAGAGAGACTGAGAGAGAGAGATACAGATGAGAGACAGAGAAAGTGAGATAGACAGAGAATGAGAGACAAAGAGTTAGAGAGTGAGTGAGAGACAGAGCGAGAGACAGAGCGGTAGAGAAAGAGAGAGACAGACAGAGAGACAGAGAGAGTGACAGAGGGAAAGAGGGAGAGACAGAGAGAGAGAAAGACTGAGTGAGAGAGAGACAGAGAGAGAGAGACAGAGACAGAGTGAGAGACAGAGTGAGAGATAGAGTGAGAGATAGAGTGAGAGAGATATAGAGTGAGGGAGAGAGAGAACAGAGGGGGAGAGAGAGAGAGAGAGAAACAGAGAGTCAGAGAGAGAGTGAGGCAGAGGGAGAGAGAGAGAGCGTTAGAGACAGAGATAGAGTGAGAGATTTACAGAGAGAGAGACAGAGTGAGGGAGAGAGAGACAGAGGGAGAGAGAGAGGGGAAAACACAGTGACAGACAGAGAGACAGAGAGAAAGACAGACTGAGAGAGAGAGAGAGACAGAGGGAGAGTGAGAGACAGAGAGAGGTCGAGAGAGAGAGACATTGAGAGACACAGAGGGTGAGAGAGACAGAGAGAGAGACAGAGAGAGAGACAGTGAGAGAGAGAGACAGAGAGGAGAGAGATAGATAGAGGTAGAGAGAGAGACAGACAGAGACAGACAGAGAGATACAGAGAGACAGAGAAAGAGAGAGACAGAGAGAGACAGAGAGACAGAGAGAGAGAGACAGAGTAAGTTAGAGAGAGAGAGACAGTGTGAGAGACATACAGAGTGAGAGAGAGAGACGAGAAAGAGAGACAGAGACAGAGAGAGTGAGAGAGAGGCAGAGTGAGGGAGAGAGAGACAGAGAGAGAAACAGACAGAGAGAGAGAGGGAGAGATACAGAGAGGGATAGAGAGAGATGGGGGGTCAGAGAGAGAGACAGACAGAGTGAGAGAGAGAGAGAGACAGCAAGAGAGAGAACAGAGGGACTGAGAGACAGAGACAGAGAGGGAGAGAGACAGAGAGAGAAAGAGAGAAACAGAGAGAGACAGAGAGTCAGAGAGAGAGGGAGACAGAAGGAGAGAGAAAAGGGAAAACAGAGTGACAGAGAGAAAGACAGACTGAGAGAGAGAGACAGAGAGAGAGAGAGAGTGAGATAGAGAGAGAAGCAGAGAGACAGAGAGAGGGAGAACGAGAGAGACAGACTGAGAGACAGAGAGCCAGACGGAGAGAGAGAGAGGCAGAGCGGGAGAGACAGAGAGAGAGAGAGACAGAGAGAGAGAGACAGACAGACAGAGATAGAGACCGAGGGAGAGAGAGAGAGTAATAGAGAGACAGAGACAGAGAGCAAGAGACAGAGAGATAGATGAGGGAGAGAGAGAGGGACAGAGAGAGTGAGAGAGACAGAGAAAGAGAGAGAGTGAGAGAGAGAGAGAGAGAGAGAGAGACAGACAGAGAGACAGACAGACTGAGAGAGAGAGAGAGACAGAGAGCGATAGAGAGAGAGAAAGGGAGACAGAGAGCGAGAGAGAGACAGAGAGAGATAGTAACATACAGAGCGAGAGGGAGAGAGAGGGAGAGATACAGAGAGGGAGAGGCAGAGAACAAGTGACAAGGAGAGAGAGAGAGAGTGACAGGGAGACAGTGACAGAGAGAGCGAGAGACAGAGGGAGAGAGAGAGAGAGAGAGAGTGAGAGAGAGATAGAGAGAGGGAGACAGAGAGTGAGAGGGACAGAAAGAGAGAGGCAGAGTGAGAGAAAAACAGAGAGAGACACAGAGTCAGAGAGAGAGAGGGAGACAGAGTGGGAGAAGAGAGAGGGAGACAGAGCCATAGAGAGAGACAGTGAGAGAGACAGAGACAGAGTGAGAGACACAGAGCGAGAGACAGAGTGAGAGAGACAAAGACAGAGAAACAGAGAGTGAGACAGAGTGAGAAAGAGACAGAGAGACAGCGAGTGAGAGAGAGAGAGACACACAGAGAGAGAGCCAGTGTGAGAGAGAGAGACAGAGTGAGAGTGATTCAGAGTGAGAGACAGAGAGGGAGAGACAGTGTGAGATAGACAGAGTGAGAGAGAGAGAGACAGAGACAGTGTGAGAGACACAGTGAGAGACAGAGAGAGACAGACAGACAGAATGAGAGAGACAGACAGAGAGAGAGACAGAGACAGAGAGAGTGAGAGATTAATAGAGGGAGAGACGGAGTGAGAGATTGAGAGAGACAGAGGGAGAGAGAGAGGGCAGAGTGACAGAGAGAGGGAGAGACATACTGAGAGAGTGGGACGGAGAGAGAGAGACAGAGACAGAGAGTGTGAGAGAGAAGCAGAGAGTGAGAGAGACAAAGAGTGAGAGACAGAGAGAGTGAGGGAGAGAGGCAGAGAGAGAGAGACAGAGAGAGTCAGAGAGAGATAGATAGAGAGGGTGAGAGAGAGAGTGAGAGAAAGAGAGTGAGAGAGAGAGTGAGAGAGACGGAGAGAGACAAAGAGAGAGAGAGAGGGAGAGAGAGAGTGAGACATAGTGAGAGACTGAGAGAGAGAGACAGAGAGAGAAAGACAGATGGAGAGAGAGAGACACAGAGGGAGAGAGACAGAAACAAGGAGTGAGAGAGAATGACAGGTAGACAGAGATAGAGAACGAGAGACTCGGAGACTGAGAGAGACAGAGAGACAGAGACAAGGAGAGAGAGAGTGACAGAGGGGCAGACAGAGAGAGAGAGACAGAGTGAGAGACAGACAGAGAGAGCCAGAGAGAGAGAAATTGAGAGAGACAGAGAGTGAGAGACAGACAGAGAGAGAAAGAGACAGAGTGAGAGAGAGAGAAAGATAGAGTGAGAGACAGGGGGGGAGAGAAAGAGAGAGACAGACAGAGACAGAGAGAGAGAGAGAGACAAAGGGAGAGTGAGAGAGACTG